>NC_141883.1:12919018-13222048 GCF_030686135.1 Camelina sativa
TTTCTCGGTTTATGCCTATTTTAGGATATAACGGGTTTAAGTATTGTCTAAACACTCCAAATTCATCCCGAACTCTTACAAGTAGTCAAATGCATTGGTTTGTCATACATTCTAACCCTAGAAACAGTAACAAATCTTTTTACTACTTTGAATCAATGTTTTCTCGGTTTTAGCTTGTTTCGGGACAAAATGGGTATAATTGGTGTCTAAACACTCCAAATTCAACCCAAACTCTTATAATTAGTCAAATGCATTGGATTGTTACATATTTTGACCCTAGAAAGAGTAACAAAGCTGTTTATTGCTTCGAATCAATGTTTTCTCTCGGTTTTAGCCTGTTTTCTCGGTTTATGCCTATTTTGGTATATAACGGCTTTTAGTATTGTCTAAACACTCCAAATTCATCCCAAACTCTTAGAATTAGTCAAATGAATTGGTTTGTCAATCATTCTGACCCTAGAAACAGTAACAAAGCTGTTTACTGCTTTGAATCAATGTTTTCTCGGTTTTAGTCTATTTCGGGACAAAATGGGTAAAAGTGGTGTCTAAACACTCCAAATTAAACCCAAACTCTTATAATTAGTCAAATGCATTGGATTGTTACATATTTTGACCCTAGAAAGAGTAACAAAGCTGTTTATTGCTTCGAATCAATGTTTTCTCTCAGTTTTAGCCTGTTTTCTTGGTTTATGCCTATTTTGGGATATAACGGCTTTTAGTATTGTCTAAACACTCCAAATTCATCCCAAACTCTTAGAATTAGTCAAATGAATTGGTTTGTCAATCATTCTGACCCTAGAAACAGTAACAAATCTTTTTACTACTTTGAATCAATGTTTTCTCGGTTTTAGCCTGTTTCGGGACAAAATGGGTATAATTGGTGTCTAAACACTCCAAGTTCAACCCAAACTCTTATAATTAGTCAAATGCATTGGATTGTTACATATTTTGACCCTAGAAAGAGTAACAAAGCTGTTTATTGCTTCAAATCAATGTTTTCTCTCGGTTTTAGCCTGTTTTCTCGGTTTATGCCTATTTTGGGATATAACGGCTTTTAGTGTTGTCTAAACACTCTTAATTCATCCTGAACTCTTAGAATTAGTCAAATGCATTGGTTTGTCAAACATTCTGACCCTAGAAACAGTAACAAAGCTGTTTACTGCTTTGAATCAATTTTTTCTCGGTTTTAGATTGTTTCGGGACAAAATGGGTATAATTGGTGTCTAAACACTGCAAATTCAACCCAAGCGCTTATAATTAGTCAAATGCATTGGATTGTTACATATTTTGACTCTAGAAAGAGTAACATAGCTGTTTACTACTTCGAATCAATGTTTTCTCTCGGTTTTAGCCTGTTTTCTCGGTTTATGCCTATTTTAGGATATAACGGGTTTAAGTATTGTCTAAACACTCCAAATTCATCCCGAACTCTTACAATTAGTCAAATGCATTGGTTTGTCACACATTCTAACCCTAGAAACAGTAACAAATCTTTTTACTACTTTGAATCAATGTTTTCTCGGTTTTAGCCTGTTTCGGGACAAAATGGGTATAATTGGTGTCTAAATACTCCAAATTCAACCCAAACTCTTATAATTAGTCAAATGCATTGGATTGTTACATATTTTGACCCTAGAAAGAGTAACAAAGCTGTTTATTGCTTAGAATCAATGTTTTCTCTCAGTTTTAGCCTGTTTTCTCGGTTTATGCCTATTTTGGGATATAACGGCTTTTAGTATTGTCTAAACACTCCAAATTCATCCCGAACTCTTAGAATTAGTCAAATGCATTGGTTTGTCAAACATTCTGACCCTAGAAACAGTAACAAAGCTGTTTACTGCTTTGAATCAATGTTTTCTTGGTTTTCGTCTGTTTCGGGACAAAATGGGTATAATTGGTGTCTAAACACTCCAAATTCAACTCGAGCTCTTATAATTAGTCAAATGCATTGGATTGCTACATATTTTGACCCTAGAAAGAGTAACATAGCTGTTTACTACTTCGAATCAATGTTTTCTCTCGGTTTTAGCATGTTTTCTCGGTTTATGCCTATTTTAGGATATAACGGGTTTAAGTATTGTCTAAACACTCCAAATTCATCCCGAACTCTTACAATTAGTCAAATGCATTGGTTTGTCACACATTCTAACCCTAGACACAGTAACAAATCTTTTTACTACTTTGAATCAATGTTTTCTCGGTTTTAGCCTGTCTCGGGACAAAATGGGTATAATTGGTGTCTAAATACTCCAAATTCAACACAAACTCTTATAATTAGTCAAATGCATTGGATTGTTACATATTTTGACCCTAGAAAGAGTAACAAAGCTGTTTATTGCTTAGAATCAATGTTTTCTCTCAGTTTTAGCCTGTTTTCTCGGTTTATGCCTATTTTGGGATATAACGGCTTTTAGTGTTGTCTAAACACTCCAAATTCATCCCGAACTCTTAGAATTAGTCAAATGCATTGGTTTGTCAAACATTCTGACCCTAGAAACAGTAAAAAAGCTGTTTACTGCTTTGAATCAATTTTTTCTCGGTTTTAGCCTGTTTCGGGACAAAATGGGTAAAAGTGGTGTCTAAACACTGCAAATTCAACTCGAGCGCTTATAATTAGTCAAATGCATTGGATTGCTACATATTTTGACTCTAGAAAGAGTAACATAGCTGTTTACTACTTCGAATCAATGTTTTCTCTCGGTTTTAGCCTGTTTTCTCGGTTTATGCCTATTTTAGGATATAACGGGTTTAAGTATTGTCTAAACACTCCAAATTCATCCCGAACTCTTACAATTAGTCAAATGCATTGGTTTGTCACACATTCTAACCCTAGAAACAGTAACAAATCTTTTTACTACTTTGAATCAATGTTTTCTCGGTTTTAGCCTGTTTCGGGACAAAATGGGTATAATTGGTGTCTAAATACTCCAAATTCAACCCAAACTCTTATAATTAGTCAAATGCATTGGATTGTTACATATTTTGACCCTAGAAAGAGTAACAAAGCTGTTTATTGCTTAGAATCAATGTTTTCTCTCAGTTTTAGCCTGTTTTCTCGGTTTATGCCTATTTTGGGATATAACGGCTTTTAGTATTGTCTAAACACTCCAAATTCATCCCGAACTCTTAGAATTAGACAAATGCATTGGTTTGTCAATCGTTCTGACCCTAGAAACAGTAACAAAGCTGTTTACTGCTTTGAATCAATGTTTTCTCGGTTTTAGTCTATTTTGGGACAAAATGGATAAAAGTGGTGTCTAAACACTCCAAATTCAACTCGAGCTCTTATAATTAGTCAAATGCATTGGATTGCTACATATTTTGGCCCTAGAAAGAGTAACATAGCTGTTTACTACTTCGAATCAATGTTTTCTCTCGGTTTTAGCCTGTTTTCTCGGTTTATGCCTATTTTAGGATATAACGGGTTTAAGTATTGTCTAAACACTCCAAATTCATCCCGAACTCTTACAAGTAGTCAAATGCATTGGTTTGTCATACATTCTAACCCTAGAAACAGTAACAAATCTTTTTACTACTTTGAATCAATGTTTTCTCGGTTTTAGCTTGTTTCGGGACAAAATGGGTATAATTGGTGTCTAAACACTCCAAATTCAACCCAAACTCTTATAATTAGTCAAATGCATTGGATTGTTACATATTTTGACCCTAGAAAGAGTAACAAAGCTGTTTATTGCTTCGAATCAATGTTTTCTCTCGGTTTTAGCCTGTTTTCTCGGTTTATGCCTATTTTGGTATATAACGGCTTTTAGTATTGTCTAAACACTCCAAATTCATCCCAAACTCTTAGAATTAGTCAAATGCATTGGTTTGTCAATCATTCTGACCCTAGAAACAGTAACAAAGCTGTTTACTGCTTTGAATCAATGTTTTCTCGGTTTTAGTCTATTTCGGGACAAAATGGATAAAAGTGGTGTCTAAACACTCCAAATTCAACTCGAGCTCTTATAATTAGTCAAATGCATTGGATTGCTACATATTTTGACCCTAGAAAGAGTAACATAGCTGTTTACTACTTCGAATCAATGTTTTCTCTCGGTTTTAGCCTGTTTTCTCGGTTTATGCCTATTTTAGGATATAACGGGTTTAAGTATTGTCTAAACACTCCAAATTCATCCCGAACTCTTACAAGTAGTCAAATGCATTGGTTTGTCACACATTCTAACCCTAGAAACAGTAACAAATCTTTTTACTACTTTGAATCAATGTTTTCTCGGTTTTAGCTTGTTTCGGGACAAAATGGGTATAATTGGTGTCTAAACACTCCAAATTCAACCCAAACTCTTATAATTAGTCAAATGCATTGGATTGTTACATATTTTGACCCTAGAAAGAGTAACAAAGCTGTTTATTGCTTCGAATCAATGTTTTCTCTCGGTTTTAGCCTGTTTTCTCGGTTTATGCCTATTTTGGGATATAACGGCTTTTAGTATTGTCTAAACACTCCAAATTCATCCCGAACTCTTAGAATTAGACAAATGCATTGGTTTGTCAATCATTCTGACCCTAGAAACAGTAACAAAGCTGTTTACTGCTTTGAATCAATGTTTTCTCGGTTTTAGTCTATTTCGGGACAAAATGGATAAAAGTGGTGTCTAAACACTCCAAATTCAACTCGAGCTCTTATAATTAGTCAAATGCATTGGATTGCTACATATTTTGACCCTAGAAAGAGTAACATAGCTGTTTACTACTTCGAATCAATGTTTTCTCTCGGTTTTAGCCTGTTTTCTCGGTTTATGTCTATTTTAGGATATAACGGGTTTAAGTATTGTCTAAACACTCCAAATTCATCCCGAACTCTTACAAGTAGTCAAATGCATTGGTTTGTCACACATTCTAACCCTAGGAACAGTAACCAATCTTTTTACTACTTTGAATCAATGTTTTCTCGGTTTTAGCCTGTTTCGGGACAAAATGGGTATAATTGGTGTCTAAACACTCCAAATTCAACCCAAACTCTTATAATTAGTCAAATGCATTGGATTGTTACATATTTTGACCCTAGTAAGAGTAAAAAAGCTGTTTATTGCTTCGAGTCAATGTTTTCTCTTGGTTTAGCCTGTTTTCTCGGTTTATGCCTATTTTGGGATATAACGGCTTTTAGTATTGTCTAAACACTCCAAATTCATCCCGAACTCTTAGAATTAGTCAAATGCATTGGTTTGTCAAACATTCTGACCCTAGAAACAGTAACAAAGCTGTTTACTGCTTTGAATCAATGTTTTCTTGGTTTTCGTCTGTTTCGGGACAAAATGGGTATAATTGGTGTCTAAACACTCCAAATTCAACCCAAACTCTTATAATTAGTCAAATGCATTGGATTGTTACATATTTTGACCCTAGAAAGAGTAACAAAGCTGTTTATTGCTTCGAATCAATGTTTTCTCTCGGTTTTAGCCTGTTTTCTCGGTTTATGCCTATTTTGGGATATAACGGGTTTTAGTATTGTCTAAACACTCCAAATTCATCCCAAACTCTTAGAATTAGTCAAATGAATTGGTTTGTCAATCATTCTGACCCTAGAAACAGTAACAAAGCTGTTTACTACTTTGAATCAACGTTTTCTCGGTTTTAGTCTATTTCGGGACAAAATGGATAAAAGTGGTGTCTAAACACTCCAAATTCAACTCGAGCTCTTATAATTAGTCAAATGCATTGGATTGCTACATATTTTGACCCTAGAAAGAGTAACATAGCTGTTTACTACTTCGAATCAATGTTTTCTCTCGGTTTTAGCCTGTTTTCTCGGTTTATGCCTATTTTAGGATATAACGGGTTTAAGTATTGTCTAAACACTCCAAATTCATCCCGAACTCTTACAATTAGTCAAATGCATTGGTTTGTCACATATTCTAACCCTAGAAACAGTAACAAATCTTTTTACTACTTTGAATCAATGTTTTCTCGGTTTTAGCCTGTTTCGGAACAAAATGGGTATAATTGGTGTCTAAATACTCCAAATTCAACACAAACTCTTATAATTAGTCAAATGCATTGGATTGTTACATATTTTGACCCTAGAAAGAGTAACAAAGCTGTTTATTGCTTAGAATCAATGTTTTCTCTCAGTTTTAGCCTGTTTTCTCGGTTTATGCCTATTTTGGGATATAACGGCTTTTAGTGTTGTCTAAACACTCCAAATTCATCCCGAATTCTTAGAATTAGTCAAATGCATTGGTTTGTCAAACATTCTGACCCTAGAAACAGTAACAAAGCTGTTTACTGCTTTGAATCAATTTTTTCTCGGTTTTAGCCTGTTTCGGGACAAAATGGGTAAAAGTGGTGTCTAAACACTGCAAATTCAACTCGAGCTCTTATAATTAGTCAAATGCATTGGATTGCTACATATTTTGACTCTAGAAAGAGTAACATAGCTGTTTACTACTTCGAATCAATGTTTTCTCTCGGTTTTAGCCTGTTTTCTCGGTTTATGCCTATTTTAGGATATAACGGGTTTAAGTATTGTCTAAACACTCCAAATTCATCCCGAACTCTTATAATTAGTCAAATGCATTGGTTTGTCACAAATTCTAACCCTAGAAACAGTAACAAATCTTTTTACTACTTTGAATCAATGTTTTCTCGGTTTTAGCATGTTTCGGGACAAAATGGGTATAATTGGTGTCTAAACACTCCAAATTCAACCCAAACTCTTATAATTAGTCAAATGCATTGGATTGTTACATACTTTGACCCTAGTAAGAGTAACAAAGCTGTTTATTGCTTCGAATCAATGTTTTCTCTCTGTTTTAGCCTGTTTTCTCGGTTTATGCCTATTTTGGGATATAACGGCTTTAAGTATTGTCTAAACACTCCAAATTCATCCCAAAGTCTTACAATTAGTCAAATGCATTGGTTTGTCAATCATTCTAACCCTAGAAGCAGTAACAAAGCTGTTTACTGCTTTGAATCAATGTTTTCTCGGTTTTAGTCTATTTCGGGACAAAATGGATAAAAGTGGTGTCTAAACACTCCAAATTCAACTCGAGCTCTTATAATTAGTCAAATGCATTGGATTGCTACATATTTTGACCCTAGAAAGAGTAACATAGCTGTTTACTACTTCGAATCAATGTTTTCTCTCGGTTTTATCCTGTTTTCTCGGTTTATGCCTATTTTAGGATATAACGGGTTTAAGTATTGTCTAAACACTCCAAATTCATCCCAAACTCTTAGAATTAGTCAAATGAATTGGTTTGTCAATCATTCTGACCCTAGAAACAGTAACAAAGCTGTTTAGTACTTTGAATCAATGTTTTCTCGGTTTTAGTCTATTTCGGGACAAAATGGATAAAAGTGGTGTCTAAACACTCCAAATTCAACTCGAGCTCTTATAATTAGTCAAATGCATTGGATTGCTACATATTTTGACCCTAGAAAGAGTAACATATCTGTTTACTACTTCGAATCAATGTTTTCTCTCGGTTTTAGCCTGTTTTCTCGGTTTATGCCTATTTTAGGATATAACGGGTTTAAGTATTGTCTAAACACTCCAAATTCATCCCGAACTCTTACAATTAGTCAAATGCATTGGTTTGTCACACATTCTAACCCTAGAAACAGTAACAAATCTTTTTACTACTTTGAATCAATGTTTTCTCGGTTTTAGCCTGTTTCGGGACAAAATGGGTATAATTGGTGTCTAAATACTCCAAATTCAACACAAACTCTTATAATTAGTCAAATGCATTGGATTGTTACATATTTTGACCCTAGAAAGAGTAACAAAGCTGTTTATTGCTTAGAATCAATGTTTTCTCTCAGTTTTAGCCTGTTTTCTCGGTTTATGCCTATTTTGGGATATAACGGCTTTTAGTATTGTCTAAACACTCCAAATTCATCCCAAACTCTTAGAATTAGTCAAATGAATTGGTTTGTCAATCATTCTGACCCTAGAAACAGTAACAAAGCTGTTTACTACTTTGAATCAACGTTTTCTCGGTTTTAGTCTATTTCGGGACAAAATGGATAAAAGTGGTGTCTAAACACTCCAAATTCAACTCGAGCTCTTATAATTAGTCAAATGCATTGGATTGCTACATATTTTGACCCTAGAAAGAGTAACAAAGCTGTTTATTGCTTCGAGTCAATGTTTTCTCTTGGTTTAGCCTGTTTTCTCGGTTTATGCCTATTTTGGGATATAACGGCTTTTAGTATTGTCTAAACACTCCAAATTCATCCCGAACTCTTAGAATTAGTCAAATGCATTGGTTTGTCAAACATTCTGACCCTAGAAACAGTAACAAAGCTGTTTACTGCTTTGAATCAATGTTTTCTCGGTTTTCGTCTGTTTCGGGACAAAATGGGTATAATTGGTGTCTAAACACTCCAAATTCAACCCAAACTCTTATAATTAGTCAAATGCATTGGATTGTTACATATTTTGACCCTAGAAAGAGTAACATAGCTGTTTACTACTTCGAATCAATGTTTTCTCTCGGTTTTAGCCTGTTTTCTCGGTTTATCCCTATTTTGGGATATAACGGCTTTTAGTATTGTCTAAACACTCCAAATTCATCCCAAACTCTTAGAATTAGTCAAATGAATTGGTTTGTCAATCATTCTGACCCTAGAAACAGTAACAAAGCTGTTTACTACTTTGAATCAATGTTTTCTCGGTTTTAGTCTATTTCGGGACAAAATGGATAAAAGTGGTGTCTAAACACTCCAAATTCAACTCGAGCTCTTATAATTAGTCAAATGCATTGGATTGTTACATATTTTGACCCTAGAAAGAGTAACAAAGCTGTTTATTGCTTCGAATCAATGTTTTCTCTCGGTTTTAGCCTGTTTTCTCGGTTTATGCCTATTTTGGGATATAACGGCTTTTAGTATTGTCTAAACACTCCAAATTCATCCCAAACTCTTAGAATTAGTCAAGTGCATTGGTTTGTCAATCATTCTGACCCTAGAAACAGTAACAAATCTTTTTACTACTTTGAATCAATGTTTTCTCGGTTTTAGCTTGTTTCGGGACAAAATGGGTATAATTGGTGTCTAAACACTCCAAATTCAACCCAAACTCTTATAATTAGTCAAATGCATTGGATTGTTACATATTTTGACCCTAGAAAGAGTAACAAAGCTGTTTATTGCTTCGAATCAATGTTTTCTCTCGGTTTTAGCCTGTTTTCTCGGTTTATGCCTATTTTGGGATATAACGGCTTTTAGTATTGTCTAAACACTCCAAATTCATCCCGAACTCTTAGAATTAGACAAATGCATTGGTTTGTCAATCATTCTGACCCTAGAAACAGTAACAAAGCTGTTTACTGCTTTGAATCAATGTTTTCTCGGTTTTAGTCTATTTTGGGACAAAATGGATAAAAGTGGTGTCTAAACACTCCAAATTCAACTCGAGCTCTTATAATTAGTCAAATGCATTGGATTGCTACATATTTTGGCCCTAGAAAGAGTAACATAGCTGTTTACTACTTCGAATCAATGTTTTCTCTCGGTTTTAGCCTGTTTTCTCGGTTTATGCCTATTTTAGGATATAACGGGTTTAAGTATTGTCTAAACACTCCAAATTCATCCCGAACTCTTACAAGTAGTCAAATGCATTGGTTTGTCATACATTCTAACCCTAGAAACAGTAACAAATCTTTTTACTACTTTGAATCAATGTTTTCTCGGTTTTAGCTTGTTTCGGGACAAAATGGGTATAATTGGTGTCTAAACACTCCAAATTCAACCCAAACTCTTATAATTAGTCAAATGCATTGGATTGTTACATATTTTGACCCTAGAAAGAGTAACATAGCTGTTTACTACTTCGAATCAATGTTTTCTCTCGGTTTTAGCCTGTTTTCTCGGTTTATGCCTATTTTGGGATATAACGGCTTTTAGTATTGTCTAAACACTCCAAATTCATCCCAAACTCTTAGAATTAGTCAAATGAATTGGTTTGTCAATCATTCTGACCCTAGAAACAGTAACAAAGCTGTTTACTACTTTGAATCAATGTTTTCTCGGTTTTAGTCTATTTTGGGACAAAATGGATAAAAGTGGTGTCTAAACACTCCAAATTCAACTCGAGCTCTTATAATTAGTCAAATGCATTGGATTGCTACATATTTTGACCCTAGAAAGAGTAACAAAGCTGTTTATTGCTTCGAGTCAATGTTTTCTCTTGGTTTAGCCTGTTTTCTCGGTTTATGCCTATTTTGGGATATAACGGCTTTTAGTATTGTCTAAACACTCCAAATTCATCCCGAACTCTTAGAATTAGTCAAATGCATTGGTTTGTCAAACATTATGACCCTAGAAACAGTAACAAAGCTGTTTACTGCTTTGAATCAATGTTTTCTCGGTTTTCGTCTGTTTCGGGACAAAATGGGTATAATTGGTGTCTAAACACTCCAAATTCAACCCAAACTCTTATAATTAGTCAAATGCATTGGATTGTTACATATTTTGACCCTAGAAAGAGTAACATAGCTGTTTACTACTTCGAATCAATGTTTTCTCTCGGTTTTAGCCTGTTTTCTCGGTTTATGCCTATTTTGGGATATAACGGCTTTTAGTATTGTCTAAACACTCCAAATTCATCCCAAACTCTTAGAATTAGTCAAATGAATTGGTTTGTCAATCATTCTGACCCTAGAAACAGTAACAAAGCTGTTTACTACTTTGAATCAATGTTTTCTCGGTTTTAGTCTATTTCGGGACAAAATGGATAAAAGTGGTGTCTAAACACTCCAAATTCAACTCGAGCTCTTATAATTAGTCAAATGCATTGGATTGTTACATATTTTGACCCTAGAAAGAGTAACAAAGCTGTTTATTGCTTCGAATCAATGTTTTCTCTCGGTTTTAGCCTGTTTTCTCGGTTTATGCCTATTTTGGGATATAACGGCTTTTAGTATTATCTAAACACTCCAAATTCATCCCAAACTCTTAGAATTAGTCAAGTGCATTGGTTTGTCAATCATTCTGACCCTAGAAACAGTAACAAATCTTTTTACTACTTTGAATCAATGTTTTCTCGGTTTTAGCTTGTTTCGGGACAAAATGGGTATAATTGGTGTCTAAACACTCCAAATTCAACCCAAACTCTTATAATTAGTCAAATGCATTGGATTGTTACATATGTTGACCCTAGAAAGAGTAACAAAGCTGTTTATTGCTTCGAATCAATGTTTTCTCTCGGTTTTAGCCTGTTTTCTCGGTTTATGCCTATTTTGGGATATAACGGCTTTTAGTATTGTCTAAACACTCCAAATTCATCCCGAACTCTTAGAATTAGACAAATGCATTGGTTTGTCAATCATTCTGACCCTAGAAACAGTAACAAAGCTGTTTACTGCTTTGAATCAATGTTTTCTCGGTTTTAGTCTATTTTGGGACAAAATGGATAAAAGTGGTGTCTAAACACTCCAAATTCAACTCGAGCTCTTATAATTAGTCAAATGCATTGGATTGCTACATATTTTGGCCCTAGAAAGAGTAACATAGCTGTTTACTACTTCGAATCAATGTTTTCTCTCGGTTTTAGCCTGTTTTCTCGGTTTATGCCTATTTTAGGATATAACGGGTTTAAGTATTGTCTAAACACTCCAAATTCATCCCGAACTCTTACAAGTAGTCAAATGCATTGGTTTGTCATACATTCTAACCCTAGAAACAGTAACAAATCTTTTTACTACTTTGAATCAATGTTTTCTCGGTTTTAGCTTGTTTCGGGACAAAATGGGTATAATTGGTGTCTAAACACTCCAAATTCAACCCAAACTCTTATAATTAGTCAAATGCATTGGATTGTTACATATTTTGACCCTAGAAAGAGTAACAAAGCTGTTTATTGCTTCGAATCAATGTTTTCTCTCGGTTTTAGCCTGTTTTCTCGGTTTATGCCTATTTTGGTATATAACGGCTTTTAGTATTGTCTAAACACTCCAAATTCATCCCAAACTCTTAGAATTAGTCAAATGCATTGGTTTGTCAATCATTCTGACCCTAGAAACAGTAACAAAGCTGTTTACTGCTTTGAATCAATGTTTTCTCGGTTTTAGTCTATTTCGGGACAAAATGGATAAAAGTGGTGTCTAAACACTCCAAATTCAACTCGAGCTCTTATAATTAGTCAAATGCATTGGATTGCTACATATTTTGACCCTAGAAAGAGTAACATAGCTGTTTACTACTTCGAATCAATGTTTTCTCTCGGTTTTAGCCTGTTTTCTCGGTTTATGCCTATTTTAGGATATAACGGGTTTAAGTATTGTCTAAACACTCCAAATTCATCCCGAACTCTTACAAGTAGTCAAATGCATTGGTTTGTCACACATTCTAACCCTAGAAACAGTAACAAATCTTTTTACTACTTTGAATCAATGTTTTCTCGGTTTTAGCTTGTTTCGGGACAAAATGGGTATAATTGGTGTCTAAACACTCCAAATTCAACCCAAACTCTTATAATTAGTCAAATGCATTGGATTGTTACATATTTTGACCCTAGAAAGAGTAACAAAGCTGTTTATTGCTTCGAATCAATGTTTTCTCTCGGTTTTAGCCTGTTTTCTCGGTTTATGCCTATTTTGGGATATAACGGCTTTTAGTATTGTCTAAACACTCCAAATTCATCCCGAACTCTTAGAATTAGACAAATGCATTGGTTTGTCAATCATTCTGACCCTAGAAACAGTAACAAAGCTGTTTACTGCTTTGAATCAATGTTTTCTCGGTTTTAGTCTATTTCGGGACAAAATGGATAAAAGTGGTGTCTAAACACTCCAAATTCAACTCGAGCTCTTATAATTAGTCAAATGCATTGGATTGCTACATATTTTGACCCTAGAAAGAGTAACATAGCTGTTTACTACTTCGAATCAATGTTTTCTCTCGGTTTTAGCCTGTTTTCTCGGTTTATGCCTATTTTAGGATATAACGGGTTTAAGTATTGTCTAAACACTCCAAATTCATCCCGAACTCTTACAAGTAGTCAAATGCATTGGTTTGTCACACATTCTAACCCTAGGAACAGTAACCAATCTTTTTACTACTTTGAATCAATGTTTTCTCGGTTTTAGCCTGTTTCGGGACAAAATGGGTATAATTGGTGTCTAAACACTCCAAATTCAACCCAAACTCTTATAATTAGTCAAATGCATTGGATTGTTACATATTTTGACCCTAGTAAGAGTAAAAAAGCTGTTTATTGCTTCGAGTCAATGTTTTCTCTTGGTTTAGCCTGTTTTCTCGGTTTATGCCTATTTTGGGATATAACGGCTTTTAGTATTGTCTAAACACTCCAAATTCATCCCGAACTCTTAGAATTAGTCAAATGCATTGGTTTGTCAAACATTCTGACCCTAGAAACAGTAACAAAGCTGTTTACTGCTTTGAATCAATGTTTTCTTGGTTTTCGTCTGTTTCGGGACAAAATGGGTATAATTGGTGTCTAAACACTCCAAATTCAACCCAAACTCTTATAATTAGTCAAATGCATTGGATTGTTACATATTTTGACCCTAGAAAGAGTAACAAAGCTGTTTATTGCTTCGAATCAATGTTTTCTCTCGGTTTTAGCCTGTTTTCTCGGTTTATGCCTATTTTGGGATATAACGGGTTTTAGTATTGTCTAAACACTCCAAATTCATCCCAAACTCTTAGAATTAGTCAAATGAATTGGTTTGTCAATCATTCTGACCCTAGAAACAGTAACAAAGCTGTTTACTACTTTGAATCAACGTTTTCTCGGTTTTAGTCTATTTCGGGACAAAATGGATAAAAGTGGTGTCTAAACACTCCAAATTCAACTCGAGCTCTTATAATTAGTCAAATGCATTGGATTGCTACATATTTTGACCCTAGAAAGAGTAACATAGCTGTTTACTACTTCGAATCAATGTTTTCTCTCGGTTTTAGCCTGTTTTCTCGGTTTATGCCTATTTTAGGATATAACGGGTTTAAGTATTGTCTAAACACTCCAAATTCATCCCGAACTCTTACAATTAGTCAAATGCATTGGTTTGTCACATATTCTAACCCTAGAAACAGTAACAAATCTTTTTACTACTTTGAATCAATGTTTTCTCGGTTTTAGCCTGTTTCGGAACAAAATGGGTATAATTGGTGTCTAAATACTCCAAATTCAACACAAACTCTTATAATTAGTCAAATGCATTGGATTGTTACATATTTTGACCCTAGAAAGAGTAACAAAGCTGTTTATTGCTTAGAATCAATGTTTTCTCTCAGTTTTAGCCTGTTTTCTCGGTTTATGCCTATTTTGGGATATAACGGCTTTTAGTGTTGTCTAAACACTCCAAATTCATCCCGAACTCTTAGAATTAGTCAAATGCATTGGTTTGTCAAACATTCTGACCCTAGAAACAGTAACAAAGCTGTTTACTGCTTTGAATCAATTTTTTCTCGGTTTTAGCCTGTTTCGGGACAAAATGGGTAAAAGTGGTGTCTAAACACTGCAAATTCAACTCGAGCTCTTATAATTAGTCAAATGCATTGGATTGCTACATATTTTGACTCTAGAAAGAGTAACATAGCTGTTTACTACTTCGAATCAATGTTTTCTCTCGGTTTTAGCCTGTTTTCTCGGTTTATGCCTATTTTAGGATATAACGGGTTTAAGTATTGTCTAAACACTCCAAATTCATCCCGAACTCTTAAAATTAGTCAAATGCATTGGTTTGTCACAAATTCTAACCCTAGAAACAGTAACAAATCTTTTTACTACTTTGAATCAATGTTTTCTCGGTTTTAGCATGTTTCGGGACAAAATGGGTATAATTGGTGTCTAAACACTCCAAATTCAACCCAAACTCTTATAATTAGTCAAATGCATTGGATTGTTACATACTTTGACCCTAGTAAGAGTAACAAAGCTGTTTATTGCTTCGAATCAATGTTTTCTCTCTGTTTTAGCCTGTTTTCTCGGTTTATGCCTATTTTGGGATATAACGGCTTTAAGTATTGTCTAAACACTCCAAATTCATCCCAAAGTCTTACAATTAGTCAAATGCATTGGTTTGTCAATCATTCTAACCCTAGAAGCAGTAACAAAGCTGTTTACTGCTTTGAATCAATGTTTTCTCGGTTTTAGTCTATTTCGGGACAAAATGGATAAAAGTGGTGTCTAAACACTCCAAATTCAACTCGAGCTCTTATAATTAGTCAAATGCATTGGATTGCTACATATTTTGACCCTAGAAAGAGTAACATAGCTGTTTACTACTTCGAATCAATGTTTTCTCTCGGTTTTATCCTGTTTTCTCGGTTTATGCCTATTTTAGGATATAACGGGTTTAAGTATTGTCTAAACACTCCAAATTCATCCCAAACTCTTAGAATTAGTCAAATGAATTGGTTTGTCAATCATTCTGACCCTAGAAACAGTAACAAAGCTGTTTAGTACTTTGAATCAATGTTTTCTCGGTTTTAGTCTATTTCGGGACAAAATGGATAAAAGTGGTGTCTAAACACTCCAAATTCAACTCGAGCTCTTATAATTAGTCAAATGCATTGGATTGCTACATATTTTGACCCTAGAAAGAGTAACATAGCTGTTTACTACTTCGAATCAATGTTTTCTCTCGGTTTTAGCCTGTTTTCTCGGTTTATGCCTATTTTAGGATATAACGGGTTTAAGTATTGTCTAAACACTCCAAATTCATCCCGAACTCTTACAATTAGTCAAATGCATTGGTTTGTCACACATTCTAACCCTAGAAACAGTAACAAATCTTTTTACTACTTTGAATCAATGTTTTCTCGGTTTTAGCCTGTTTCGGGACAAAATGGGTATAATTGGTGTCTAAATACTCCAAATTCAACACAAACTCTTATAATTAGTCAAATGCATTGGATTGTTACATATTTTGACCCTAGAAAGAGTAACAAAGCTGTTTATTGCTTAGAATCAATGTTTTCTCTCAGTTTTAGCCTGTTTTCTCGGTTTATGCCTATTTTGGGATATAACGGCTTTTAGTGTTGTCTAAACACTCCAAATTCATCCCGAACTCTTAGAATTACTCAAATGCATTGGTTTGTCAAACATTCTGACCCTAGAAACAGTAACAAAGCTGTTTACTGCTTTGAATCAATTTTTTCTCGGTTTTAGCCTGTTTCGGGACAAAATGGGTAAAAGTGGTGTCTAAACACTGCAAATTCAACTCGAGCGCTTATAATTAGTCAAATGCATTGGATTGCTACATATTTTGACTCTAGAAAGAGTAACATAGCTGTTTACTACTTCGAATCAATGTTTTCTCTCGGTTTAGCCTGTTTTCTCGGTTTATGCCTATTTTAGGATATAACGGGTTTAAGTATTGTCTAAACACTCCATATTCATCCCGAACTCTTACAATTAGTCAAATGCATTGGTTTGTCACAAATTCTAACCCTAGAAACAGTAACAAATCTTTTTACTACTTTGAATCAATGTTTTCTCGGTTTTAGCCTGTTTCGGGACAAAATGGGTATAATTGGTGTCTAAATACTCCAAATTCAACCCAAACTCTTATAATTAGTCAAATGCATTGGATTGTTACATATTTTGACCCTAGAAAGAGTAACATAGCTGTTTATTGCTTCGAATCAATGTTTTCTCTCGGTTTTAGCCTGTTTTCTCGGTTTATGCCTATTTTGGGATATAACGGCTTTTAGTATTGTCTAAACACTCCAAATTCATCCCAAACTCTTAGAATTAGTCAAATGCATTGGTTTGTCAATCATTCTGACCCTAGAAACAGTAACAAAGCTGTTTACTGCTTTGAATCAATGTTTTCTCGGTTTTAGTCTATTTCGGGACAAAATGGATAAAAGTGGTGTCTAAACACTCCAAATTCAACTCGAGCTCTTATAATTAGTCAAATGCATTGGATTGCTACATATTTTGACCCTAGAAAGAGTAACATAGCTGTTTACTACTTCGAATCAATGTTTTCTCTCGGTTTTAGCCTGTTTTCTCGGTTTATGCCTATTTTAGGATATAACGGGTTTAAGTATTGTCTAAACACTCCAAATTCATCCCGAACTCTTATAATTAGTCAAATGCATTGGTTTGTCACACATTCTAACCCTAGAAACAGTAACAAATCTTTTTACTACTTTGAATCAATGTTTTCTCGGTTTTAGCCTGTTTCGGGACAAAATGGGTATAATTGGTGTCTAAATACTCCAAATTCAACACAAACTCTTATAATTAGTCAAATGCATTGGATTGTTACATATTTTGACCCTAGAAAGAGTAACAAAGCTGTTTATTGCTTAGAATCAATGTTTTCTCTCAGTTTTAGCCTGTTTTCTCGGTTTATGCCTATTTTGGGATATAACGGCTTTTAGTGTTGTCTAAACACTCCAAATTCATCCCGAACTCTTAGAATTAGTCAAATGCATTGGTTTGTCAAACATTCTGACCCTAGAAACAGTAACAAAGCTGTTTACTGCTTTGAATCAATTTTTTCTCGGTTTTAGCCTGTTTCGGGACAAAATGGGTAAAAGTGGTGTCTAAACACTGCAAATTCAACTCGAGCGCTTATAATTAGTCAAATGCATTGGATTGCTACATATTTTGACTCTAGAAAGAGTAACATAGCTGTTTACTACTTCGAATCAATGTTTTCTCTCGGTTTAGCCTGTTTTCTCGGTTTATGCCTATTTTAGGATATAACGGGTTTAAGTATTGTCTAAACACTCCATATTCATCCCGAACTCTTACAATTAGTCAAATGCATTGGTTTGTCACAAATTCTAACCCTAGAAACAGTAACAAATCTTTTTACTACTTTGAATCAATGTTTTCTCGGTTTTAGCCTGTTTCGGGACAAAATGGGTATAATTGGTGTCTAAACACTCCAAATTCAACCCAAACTCTTATAATTAGTCAAATGCATTGGATTTTTACATATTTTGACCCTAGTAAGAGTAACAAAGCTGTTTATTGCTTCGAGTCAATGTTTTCTCTTGGTTTTAGCCTGTTTTCTCGGTTTATGCCTATTCTGGGATATAACGGCTTTTAGTATTGTCTAAACACTCCAAATTCATCCCGAACTCTTAGAATTAGTCAAATGCATTGGTTGGTCAATCATTCTAACCCTAGAAACAGTAACAAATCTTTTTACTACTTTGAATCAATGTTTTCTCGGTTTTAGCCTGTTTCGGGACAAAATGGGTATAATTGGTGTCTAAATACTCCAAATTCAACCCAAACTCTTATAATTAGTCAAATGCATTGGATTGTTACATATTTTGACCCTAGAAAGAGTAACAAAGCTGTTTATTGCTTAGAATCAATGTTTTCTCTCGGTTTTAGCCTGTTTTCTCGGTTTATGCCTATTTTGGGATATAACGGCTTTTAGTATTGTCTAAACACTCCAAATTCATCCCGAACTCTTAGAATTAGTCAAATGCATTGGTTTGTCAATCATTCTGACCCTAGAAACAGTAACAAAGCTGTTTACTGCTTTGAATCAATGTTTTCTCGGTTTTAGTCTATTTCGGGACAAAATGGATAAAAGTGGTGTCTAAACACTCCAAATTCAACTCGAGCTCTTATAATTAGTCAAATGCATTGGATTGCTACATATTTTGACCCTAGAAAGAGTAACATAGCTGTTTACTACTTCGAATCAATGTTTTCTCTCGGTTTTAGCCTGTTTTCTCGGTTTATGCCTATTTTAGGATATAACGGGTTTAAGTATTGTCTAAACACTCCAAATTCATCCTGAACTCTTACAAGTAGTCAAATGCATTGGTTTGTCACACATTCTAACCCTAGAAACAGTAACAAATCTTTTTACTACTTTGAATCAATGTTTTCTCGGTTTTAGCCTGTTTCGGGACAAAATGGGTATAATTGGTGTCTAAACACTCCAAATTCAACCCAAACTCTTATAATTAGTCAAATGCATTGGATTGTTACATATTTTGACCCTAGTAAGAGTAACAAAACTGTTTATTGCTTCGCGTCAATGTTTTCTCTTGGTTTAGCCTGTTTTCTCGGTTTATGCCTATTTTGGGATATAACGGCTTTTAGTATTGTCTAAACACTCCAAATTCATCCCGAACTCTTAGAATTAGTCAAATGCATTGGTTTGTCAAACATTCTGACCCTAGAAACAGTAACAAAGCTGTTTACTGCTTTGAATCAATGTTTTCTCGGTTTTCGTCTGTTTCGGGACAAAATGGGTATAATTGGTGTCTAAACACTCCAAATTCAACCCAAACTCTTATAATTAGTCAAATGCATTGGATTGTTACATATTTTGACCCTAGAAAGAGTAACATAGCTGTTTACTACTTCGAATCAATGTTTTCTCTCGGTTTTAGCCTGTTTTCTCGGTTTATGCCTATTTTGGGATATAACGGCTTTTAGTATTGTCTAAACACTCCAAATTCATCCCAAACTCTTAGAATTAGTCAAATGAATTGGTTTGTCAATCATTCTGACCCTAGAAACAGTAACAAAGCTGTTTAGTACTTTGAATCAATGTTTTCTCGGTTTTAGTCTATTTCGGGACAAAATGGATAAAAGTGGTGTCTAAATACTCCAAATTCAACTCGAGCTCTTATAATTAGTCAAATGCATTGGATTGCTACATATTTTGACCCTAGAAAGAGTAACATAGCTGTTTACTACTTCGAATCAATGTTTTCTCTCGGTTTTAGCCTGTTTTCTCGGTTTATGCCTATTTTAGGATATAACGGGTTTAAGTATTGTCTAAACACTCCAAATTCATCCCGAACTCTTACAATTAGTCAAATGCATTGGTTTGTCACACATTCTAACCCTAGAAACAGTAACAAATCTTTTTACTACTTTGAATCAATGTTTTCTCGGTTTTAGCCTGTTTCGGGACAAAATTGATAAAAGTGGTGTCTAAACACTCCAAATTCAACCCAAACTCTTATAATTAGTCAAATGCATTGGATTGCTACATATTTTGACCCTAGAAAGAGTAACATAGCTGTTTACTACTTCGAATCAATGTTTTCTCTCGGTTTTAGCCTGTTTTCTCGGTTTATGCCTATTTTAGGATATAACGGGTTTAAGTATTGTCTAAACACTCCAAATTCATCCCAAACTCTTACAATTAGTCAAATGCATTGGTTTGTCACACATTCTAACCCTAGAAACAGTAACAAATCTTTTTACTACTTTGAATCAATGTTTTCTCGGTTTTAGCCTGTTTCGGGACAAAATGGGTATAATTGGTGTCTAAATACTCCAAATTCAACCCAAACTCTTATAATTAGTCAAATGCATTGGATTGTTACATATTTTGACCCTAGAAAGAGTAACAAAGCTGTTTATTGCTTAGAATCAATGTTTTCTCTCGGTTTTAGCCTGTTTTCTCGGTTTATGCCTATTTTGGGATATAACGGCTTTTAGTATTGTCTAAACACTCCAAATTCATCCCGAACTCTTAGAATTAGTCAAATGCATTGGTTTGTCAATCATTCTGACCCTAGAAACAGTAACAAAGCTGTTTACTGCTTTGAATCAATGTTTTCTCGGTTTTAGTCTATTTCGGGACAAAATGGATAAAAGTGGTGTCTAAACACTCCAAATTCAACTCGAGCTCTTATAATTAGTCAAATGCATTGGATTGCTACATATTTTGACCCTAGAAAGAGTAACATAGCTGTTTACTACTTCGAATCAATGTTTTCTCTCGGTTTTAGCCTGTTTTCTCGGTTTATGCCTATTTTAGGATATAACGGGTTTAAGTATTGTCTAAACACTCCAAATTCATCCTGAACTCTTACAAGTAGTCAAATGCATTGGTTTGTCACACATTCTAACCCTAGAAACAGTAACAAATCTTTTTACTACTTTGAATCAATGTTTTCTCGGTTTTAGCCTGTTTCGGGACAAAATGGGTATAATTGGTGTCTAAACACTCCAAATTCAACCCAAACTCTTATAATTAGTCAAATGCATTGGATTGTTACATATTTTGACCCTAGTAAGAGTAACAAAACTGTTTATTGCTTCGCGTCAATGTTTTCTCTTGGTTTAGCCTGTTTTCTCGGTTTATGCCTATTTTGGGATATAACGGCTTTTAGTATTGTCTAAACACTCCAAATTCATCCCGAACTCTTAGAATTAGTCAAATGCATTGGTTTGTCAAACATTCTGACCCTAGAAACAGTAACAAAGCTGTTTACTGCTTTGAATCAATGTTTTCTCGGTTTTCGTCTGTTTCGGGACAAAATGGGTATAATTGGTGTCTAAACACTCCAAATTCAACCCAAACTCTTATAATTAGTCAAATGCATTGGATTGTTACATATTTTGACCCTAGAAAGAGTAACATAGCTGTTTACTACTTCGAATCAATGTTTTCTCTCGGTTTTAGCCTGTTTTCTCGGTTTATGCCTATTTTGGGATATAACGGCTTTTAGTATTGTCTAAACACTCCAAATTCATCCCAAACTCTTAGAATTAGTCAAATGAATTGGTTTGTCAATCATTCTGACCCTAGAAACAGTAACAAAGCTGTTTAGTACTTTGAATCAATGTTTTCTCGGTTTTAGTCTATTTCGGGACAAAATGGATAAAAGTGGTGTCTAAACACTCCAAATTCAACTCGAGCTCTTATAATTAGTCAAATGCATTGGATTGCTACATATTTTGACCCTAGAAAGAGTAACATAGCTGTTTACTACTTCGAATCAATGTTTTCTCTCGGTTTTAGCCTGTTTTCTCGGTTTATGCCTATTTTAGGATATAACGGGTTTAAGTATTGTCTAAACACTCCAAATTCATCCCGAACTCTTACAATTAGTCAAATGCATTGGTTTGTCACACATTCTAACCCTAGAAACAGTAACAAATCTTTTTACTACTTTGAATCAATGTTTTCTCGGTTTTAGCCTGTTTCGGGACAAAATTGATAAAAGTGGTGTCTAAACACTCCAAATTCAACCCAAACTCTTATAATTAGTCAAATGCATTGGATTGCTACATATTTTGACCCTAGAAAGAGTAACATAGCTGTTTACTACTTCGAATCAATGTTTTCTCTCGGTTTTAGCCTGTTTTCTCGGTTTATGCCTATTTTAGGATATAACGGGTTTAAGTATTGTCTAAACACTCCAAATTCATCCCAAACTCTTACAATTAGTCAAATGCATTGGTTTGTCACACATTCTAACCCTAGAAACAGTAACAAATCTTTTTACTACTTTGAATCAATGTTTTCTCGGTTTTAGCCTGTTTCGGGACAAAATGGGTATAATTGGTGTCTAAATACTCCAAATTCAACCCAAACTCTTATAATTAGTCAAATGCATTGGATTGTTACATATTTTGACCCTAGAAAGAGTAACAAAGCTGTTTATTGCTTAGAATCAATGTTTTCTCTCGGTTTTAGCCTGTTTTCTCGGTTTATGCCTATTTTGGGATATAACGGCTTTTAGTATTGTCTAAACACTCCAAATTCATCCCGAACTCTTAGAATTAGTCAAATGCATTGGTTTGTCAATCATTCTGACCCTAGAAACAGTAACAAAGCTGTTTACTGCTTTGAATCAATGTTTTCTCGGTTTTAGTCTATTTCGGGACAAAATGGATAAAAGTGGTGTCTAAACACTCCAAATTCAACTCGAGCTCTTATAATTAGTCAAATGCATTGGATTGCTACATATTTTGACCCTAGAAAGAGTAACATAGCTGTTTACTACTTCGAATCAATGTTTTCTCTCGGTTTTAGCCTGTTTTCTCGGTTTATGCCTATTTTAGGATATAACGGGTTTAAGTATTGTCTAAACACTCCAAATTCATCCTGAACTCTTACAAGTAGTCAAATGCATTGGTTTGTCACACATTCTAACCCTAGAAACAGTAACAAATCTTTTTACTACTTTGAATCAATGTTTTCTCGGTTTTAGCCTGTTTCGGGACAAAATGGGTATAATTGGTGTCTAAACACTCCAAATTCAACCCAAACTCTTATAATTAGTCAAATGCATTGGATTGTTACATATTTTGACCCTAGTAAGAGTAACAAAACTGTTTATTGCTTCGCGTCAATGTTTTCTCTTGGTTTAGCCTGTTTTCTCGGTTTATGCCTATTTTGGGATATAACGGCTTTTAGTATTGTCTAAACACTCCAAATTCATCCCGAACTCTTAGAATTAGTCAAATGCATTGGTTTGTCAAACATTCTGACCCTAGAAACAGTAACAAAGCTGTTTACTGCTTTGAATCAATGTTTTCTCGGTTTTCGTCTGTTTCGGGACAAAATGGGTATAATTGGTGTCTAAACACTCCAAATTCAACCCAAACTCTTATAATTAGTCAAATGCATTGGATTGTTACATATTTTGACCCTAGAAAGAGTAACATAGCTGTTTACTACTTCGAATCAATGTTTTCTCTCGGTTTTAGCCTGTTTTCTCGGTTTATGCCTATTTTGGGATATAACGGCTTTTAGTATTGTCTAAACACTCCAAATTCATCCCAAACTCTTAGAATTAGTCAAATGAATTGGTTTGTCAATCATTCTGACCCTAGAAACAGTAACAAAGCTGTTTAGTACTTTGAATCAATGTTTTCTCGGTTTTAGTCTATTTCGGGACAAAATGGATAAAAGTGGTGTCTAAACACTCCAAATTCAACTCGAGCTCTTATAATTAGTCAAATGCATTGGATTGCTACATATTTTGACCCTAGAAAGAGTAACATAGCTGTTTACTACTTCGAATCAATGTTTTCTCTCGGTTTTAGCCTGTTTTCTCGGTTTATGCCTATTTTAGGATATAACGGGTTTAAGTATTGTCTAAACACTCCAAATTCATCCCGAACTCTTACAATTAGTCAAATGCATTGGTTTGTCACACATTCTAACCCTAGAAACAGTAACAAATCTTTTTACTACTTTGAATCAATGTTTTCTCGGTTTTAGCCTGTTTCGGGACAAAATGGGTATAATTGGTGTCTAAATACTCCAAATTCAACACAAACTCTTATAATTAGTCAAATGCATTGGATTGTTACATATTTTGACCCTAGAAAGAGTAACAAAGCTGTTTATTGCTTAGAATCAATGTTTTCTCTCAGTTTTAGCCTGTTTTCTCGGTTTATGCCTATTTTGGGATATAACGGCTTTTAGTGTTGTCTAAACACTCCAAATTCATCCCGAACTCTTAGAATTAGTCAAATGCATTGGTTTGTCAAACATTCTGACCCTAGAAACAGTAACAAAGCTGTTTACTGCTTTGAATCAATTTTTTCTCGGTTTTAGCCTGTTTCGGGACAAAATGGGTAAAAGTGGTGTCTAAACACTGCAAATTCAACTCGAGCGCTTATAATTAGTCAAATGCATTGGATTGCTACATATTTTGACTCTAGAAAGAGTAACATAGCTGTTTACTACTTCGAATCAATGTTTTCTCTCGGTTTAGCCTGTTTTCTCGGTTTATGCCTATTTTAGGATATAACGGGTTTAAGTATTGTCTAAACACTCCATATTCATCCCGAACTCTTACAATTAGTCAAATGCATTGGTTTGTCACAAATTCTAACCCTAGAAACAGTAACAAATCTTTTTACTACTTTGAATCAATGTTTTCTCGGTTTTAGCCTGTTTCGGGACAAAATGGGTATAATTGGTGTCTAAATACTCCAAATTCAACCCAAACTCTTATAATTAGTCAAATGCATTGGATTGTTACATATTTTGACCCTAGAAAGAGTAACATAGCTGTTTACTACTTCGAATCAATGTTTTCTCTCGGTTTTAGCCTGTTTTCTCGGTTTATGCCTATTTTGGGATATAACGGCTTTTAGTATTGTCTAAACACTCCAAATTCATCCCAAACTCTTAGAATTAGTCAAATGAATTGGTTTGTCAAATATTCTGACCCTAGAAACAGTAACAAAGCTGTTTACTGCTTTGAATCAATATTTTCTCGGTTTTAGCCTGTTTCGGGACAAAATGGGTTTAAGTGTTGGCTAAACACTCCAAATTCATCCCGAACTTTTACAATTAGTCAAATGAATTGGTTTGTCAATCATTCTGACCCTAGAAACAGTAACAAAGCTGTTTAGTACTTTGAATCAATGTTTTCTCGGTTTTAGTCTATTTCGGGACAAAATGGATAAAAGTGGTGTCTAAACACTCCAAATTCAACTCGAGCTCTTATAATTAGTCAAATGCATTGGATTGCTACATATTTTGACCCTAGAAAGAGTAACATAGCTGTTTACTACTTCGAATCAATGTTTTCTCTCGGTTTTAGCCTGTTTTCTCGGTTTATGCCTATTTTAGGATATAACGGGTTTAAGTATTGTCTAAACACTCCAAATTCATCCCGAACTCTTATAATTAGTCAAATGCATTGGTTTGTCACACATTCTAACCCTAGAAACAGTAACAAATCTTTTTACTACTTTGAATCAATGTTTTCTCGGTTTTAGCCTGTTTCGGGACAAAATGGGTATAATTGGTGTCTAAATACTCCAAATTCAACACAAACTCTTATAATTAGTCAAATGCATTGGATTGTTACATATTTTGACCCTAGAAAGAGTAACAAAGCTGTTTATTGCTTAGAATCAATGTTTTCTCTCAGTTTTAGCCTGTTTTCTCGGTTTATGCCTATTTTGGGATATAACGGCTTTTAGTGTTGTCTAAACACTCCAAATTCATCCCGAACTCTTAGAATTAGTCAAATGCATTGGTTTGTCAAACATTCTGACCCTAGAAACAGTAACAAAGCTGTTTACTGCTTTGAATCAATTTTTTCTCGGTTTTAGCCTGTTTCGGGACAAAATGGGTAAAAGTGGTGTCTAAACACTGCAAATTCAACTCGAGCGCTTATAATTAGTCAAATGCATTGGATTGCTACATATTTTGACTCTAGAAAGAGTAACATAGCTGTTTACTACTTCGAATCAATGTTTTCTCTCGGTTTAGCCTGTTTTCTCGGTTTATGCCTATTTTAGGATATAACGGGTTTAAGTATTGTCTAAACACTCCATATTCATCCCGAACTCTTACAATTAGTCAAATGCATTGGTTTGTCACAAATTCTAACCCTAGAAACAGTAACAAATCTTTTTACTACTTTGAATCAATGTTTTCTCGGTTTTAGCCTGTTTCGGGACAAAATGGGTATAATTGGTGTCTAAATACTCCAAATTCAACCCAAACTCTTATAATTAGTCAAATGCATTGGATTGTTACATATTTTGACCCTAGAAAGAGTAACATAGCTGTTTATTGCTTCGAGTCAATGTTTTCTCTTGGTTTTAGCCTGTTTTCTCGGTTTATGCCTATTCTGGGATATAACGGCTTTTAGTATTGTCTAAACACTCCAAATTCATCCCGAACTCTTAGAATTAGTCAAATGCATTGGTTGGTCAATCATTCTGACCCTAGAAACAGTAACAAAGCTGTTTACTGCTTTGAATCAATGTTTTCTCGGTTTTCGTCTGTTTCGGGACAAAATGGGTATAATTGGTGTCTAAACACTCCAAATTCAACCCAAACTCTTATAATTAGTCAAATGCATTGGATTGTTACATATTTTGACCCTAGAAAGAGTAACATAGCTGTTTACTACTTCGAATCAATGTTTTCTCTCGGTTTTAGCCTGTTTTCTCGGTTTATGCCTATTTTGGGATATAACGGCTTTTAGTATTGTCTAAACACTCCAAATTCATCCCAAACTCTTAGAATTAGTCAAATGAATTGGTTTGTCAATCATTCTGACCCTAGAAACAGTAACAAATCTTTTTACTACTTTGAATCAATGTTTTCTCGGTTTTAGCCTGTTTCGGGACAAAATGGGTATAATTGGTGTCTAAATACTCCAAATTCAACACAAACTCTTATAATTAGTCAAATGCATTGGATTGTTACATATTTTGACTCTAGAAATAGTAACATAGCTGTTTACTACTTCGAATCAATGTTTTCTCTCGGTTTAGCCTGTTTTCTCGGTTTATGCCTATTTTAGGATATAACGGGTTTAAGTATTGTCTAAACACTCCATATTCATCCCGAACTCTTACAATTAGTCAAATGCATTGGTTTGTCACAAATTCTAACCCTAGAAACAGTAACAAATCTTTTTACTACTTTGAATAAATGTTTTCTCGGTTTTAGCCTGTTTCGGGACAAAATGGGTATAATTGGTGTCTAAATACTCCAAATTCAACCCAAACTCTTATAATTAGTCAAATGCATTGGATTGTTACATATTTTGACCCTAGAAAGAGTAACATAGCTGTTTACTACTTCGAATCAATGTTTTCTCTCGGTTTTAGCCTGTTTTCTCGGTTTATGCCTATTTTGGGATATAACGGCTTTTAGTATTGTCTAAACACTCCAAATTCATCCCAAACTCTTAGAATTAGTCAAATGAATTGGTTTGTCAATCATTCTGACCCTAGAAACAGTAACAAAGCTGTTTAGTACTTTGAATCAATGTTTTCTCGGTTTTAGTCTATTTCGGGACAAAATGGATAAAAGTGGTGTCTAAACACTCCAAATTCAACTCGAGCTCTTATAATTAGTCAAATGCATTGGATTGCTACATATTTTGACCCTAGAAAGAGTAACATAGCTGTTTACTACTTCGAATCAATGTTTTCTCTCGGTTTTAGCCTGTTTTCTCGGTTTATGCCTATTTTAGGATATAACGGGTTTAAGTATTGTCTAAACACTCCAAATTCATCCCGAACTCTTATAATTAGTCAAATGCATTGGTTTGTCACACATTCTAACCCTAGAAACAGTAACAAATCTTTTTACTACTTTGAATCAATGTTTTCTCGGTTTTAGCCTGTTTCGGGACAAAATGGGTATAATTGGTGTCTAAATACTCCAAATTCAACACAAACTCTTATAATTAGTCAAATGCATTGGATTGTTACATATTTTGACCCTAGAAAGAGTAACAAAGCTGTTTATTGCTTAGAATCAATGTTTTCTCTCAGTTTTAGCCTGTTTTCTCGGTTTATGCCTATTTTGGGATATAACGGCTTTTAGTGTTGTCTAAACACTCCAAATTCATCCCGAACTCTTAGAATTAGTCAAATGCATTGGTTTGTCAAACATTCTGACCCTAGAAACAGTAACAAAGCTGTTTACTGCTTTGAATCAATTTTTTCTCGGTTTTAGCCTGTTTCGGGACAAAATGGGTAAAAGTGGTGTCTAAACACTGCAAATTCAACTCGAGCGCTTATAATTAGTCAAATGCATTGGATTGCTACATATTTTGACTCTAGAAAGAGTAACATAGCTGTTTACTACTTCGAATCAATGTTTTCTCTCGGTTTAGCCTGTTTTCTCGGTTTATGCCTATTTTAGGATATAACGGGTTTAAGTATTGTCTAAACACTCCATATTCATCCCGAACTCTTACAATTAGTCAAATGCATTGGTTTGTCACAAATTCTAACCCTAGAAACAGTAACAAATCTTTTTACTACTTTGAATCAATGTTTTCTCGGTTTTAGCCTGTTTCGGGACAAAATGGGTATAATTGGTGTCTAAATACTCCAAATTCAACCCAAACTCTTATAATTAGTCAAATGCATTGGATTTTTACATATTTTGACCCTAGTAAGAGTAACAAAGCTGTTTATTGCTTCGAGTCAATGTTTTCTCTTGGTTTTAGCCTGTTTTCTCGGTTTATGCCTATTCTGGGATATAACGGCTTTTAGTATTGTCTAAACACTCCAAATTCATCCCGAACTCTTAGAATTAGTCAAATGCATTGGTTGGTCAATCATTCTGACCCTAGAAACAGTAACAAAGCTGTTTACTGCTTTGAATCAATGTTTTCTCGGTTTTAGTCTATTTCGGGACAAAATGGATAAAAGTGGTGTCTAAACACTCCAAATTCAACTCGAGCTCTTATAATTAGTCAAATGCATTGGATTGCTACATATTTTGACCCTAGAAAGAGTAACATAGCTGTTTACTACTTCGAATCAATGTTTTCTCTCGGTTTTAGCCTGTTTTCTCGGTTTATGCCTATTTTAGGATATAACGGGTTTAAGTATTGTCTAAACACTCCAAATTCATCCCGAACTCTTACAAGTAGTCAAATGCATTGGTTTGTCACACATTCTAACCCTAGAAACAGTAACAAATCTTTTTACTACTTTGAATCAATGTTTTCTCGGTTTTTGCCTGTTTCGGGACAAAATGGGTATAATTGGTGTCTAAACACTCCAAATTCAACCCAAACTTTTATAATTAGTCAAATGCATTGGATTGTTACATATTTTGACCCTAGTAAGAGTAACAAAGCTGTTTATTGCTTCGAGTCAATGTTTTCTCTTGGTTTAGCCTGTTTTCTCGGTTTATGCCTATTTTGGGATATAACGGCTTTTAGTATTGTCTAAACACTCCAAATTCATCCCGAACTCTTAGAATTAGTCAAATGCATTGGTTTGTCAAACATTCTGACCCTAGAAACAGTAACAAATCTGTTTACTGCTTTGAATCAATGTTTTCTCGGTTTTCGTCTGTTTCGGGACAAAATGGGTATAATTGGTGTCTAAACACTCCAAATTCAACCCAAACTCTTATAATTAGTCAAATGCATTGGATTGTTACATATTTTGACCCTAGAAAGAGTAACATAGCTGTTTACTACTTCGAATCAATGTTTTCTCTCGGTTTTAGCCTGTTTTCTCGGTTTATGCCTATTTTGGGATATAACGGCTTTTAGTATTGTCTAAACACTCCAAATTCATCCCAAAATCTTAGAATTAGTCAAATGAATTGGTTTGTCAATCATTCTGACCCTAGAAACAGTAACAAAGCTGTTTACTACTTTGAATCAATGTTTTCTCGGTTTTAGTCTTTTTCGGGACAAAATGGATAAAAGTGGTGTCTAAACACTCCAAATTCAACTCGAGCTCTTATAATTAGTCAAATGCATTGGATTGCTACATATTTTGACCCTAGAAAGAGTAACATAGCTGTTTACTACTTCGAATCAATGTTTTCTCTCGGTTTTAGCCTGTTTTCTCGGTTTATGCCTATTTTAGGATATAACGGGTTTAAGTATTGTCTAAACACTCCAAATTCATCCCGAACTCTTACAATTAGTCAAATGCATTGGTTTGTCACACATTCTAACCCTAGAAACAGTAACAAATCTTTTTACTACTTTGAATCAATGTTTTCTCGGTTTTAGCCTGTTTCGGGACAAAATGGGTATAATTGGTGTCTAAATACTCCAAATTCAACCCAAACTCTTATAATTAGTCAAATGCATTGGATTGTTACATATTTTGACCCTAGAAAGAGTAACAAAGCTGTTTATTGCTTAGAATCAATGTTTTCTCTCAGTTTTAGCCTGTTTTCTCGGTTTATGCCTATTTTGGGATATAACGGCTTTTAGTATTGTCTAAACACTCCAAATTCATCCCGAACTCTTAGAATTAGTCAAATGCATTGGTTTGTCAATCATTCTGACCCTAGAAACAGTAACAAAGCTGTTTACTGCTTTGAATCAATGTTTTCTCGGTTTTAGTCTATTTCGGGACAAAATGGATAAAAGTGGTGTCTAAACACTCCAAATTCAACTCGAGCTCTTATAATTAGTCAAATGCATTGGATTGCTACATATTTTGACCCTAGAAAGAGTAACATAGCTGTTTACTACTTCGAATCAATGTTTTCTCTCGGTTTTAGCCTGTTTTCTCGGTTTATGCCTATTTTAGGATATAACGGGTTTAAGTATTGTCTAAACACTCCAAATTCATCCTGAACTCTTACAAGTAGTCAAATGCATTGGTTTGTCACACATTCTAACCCTAGAAACAGTAACAAATCTTTTTACTACTTTGAATCAATGTTTTCTCGGTTTTAGCCTGTTTCGGGACAAAATGGGTATAATTGGTGTCTAAACACTCCAAATTCAACCCAAACTCTTATAATTAGTCAAATGCATTGGATTGTTACATATTTTGACCCTAGTAAGAGTAACAAAGCTGTTTATTGCTTCGAGTCAATGTTTTCTCTTGGTTTAGCCTGTTTTCTCGGTTTATGCCTATTTTGGGATATAACGGCTTTTAGTATTGTCTAAACACTCCAAATTCATCCCGAACTCTTAGAATTAGTCAAATGCATTGGTTTGTCAAACATTCTGACCCTAGAAACAGTAACAAAGCTGTTTACTGCTTTGAATCAATGTTTTCTCGGTTTTCGTCTGTTTCGGGACAAAATGGGTATAATTGGTGTCTAAACACTCCAAATTCAACCCAAACTCTTATAATTAGTCAAATGCATTGGATTGTTACATATTTTGACCCTAGTAAGAGTAACAAAGCTGTTTATTGCTTCGCGTTAATGTTTTCTCTTGGTTTAGCCTGTTTTCTCGGTTTATGCCTATTTTGGGATATAACGGCTTTTAGTATTGTCTAAACACTCCAAATTCATCCCGAACTCTTAGAATTAGTCAAATGCATTGGTTTGTCAAACATTCTGACCCTAGAAACAGTAACAAAGCTGTTTACTGCTTTGAATCAATGTTTTCTCGGTTTTCGTCTGTTTCGGGACAAAATGGGTATAATTGGTGTCTAAACACTCCAAATTCAACCCAAACTCTTATAATTAGTCAAATGCATTGGATTGTTACATATTTTGACCCTAGAAAGAGTAACATAGCTGTTTACTACTTCGAATCAATGTTTTCTCTCGGTTTTAGCCTGTTTTCTCGGTTTATGCCTATTTTGGGATATAACGGCTTTTAGTATTGTCTAAACACTCCAAATTCATCCCAAACTCTTAGAATTAGTCAAATGAATTGGTTTGTCAATCATTCTGACCCTAGAAACAGTAACAAAGCTGTTTAGTACTTTGAATCAATGTTTTCTCGGTTTTAGTCTATTTCGGGACAAAATGGATAAAAGTGGTGTCTAAACACTCCAAATTCAACTCGAGCTCTTATAATTAGTCAAATGCATTGGATTGCTACATATTTTGACCCTAGAAAGAGTAACATAGCTGTTTACTACTTCGAATCAATGTTTTCTCTCGGTTTTAGCCTGTATTCTCGGTTTATGCCTATTTTAGGATATAACGGGTTTAAGTATTGTCTAAACACTCCAAATTCATCCCGAACTCTTACAATTAGTCAAATGCATTGGTTTGTCACACATTCTAACCCTAGAAACAGTAACAAATCTTTTTACTACTTTGAATCAATGTTTTCTCGGTTTTAGCCTGTTTCGGGACAAAATGGGTATAATTGGTGTCTAAATACTCCAAATTCAACCCAAACTCTTATAATTAGTCAAATGCATTGGATTGTTACATATTTTGACCCTAGAAAGAGTAACAAAGCTGTTTATTGCTTAGAATCAATGTTTTCTCTCAGTTTTAGCCTGTTTTCTCGGTTTATGCCTATTTTGGGATATAACGGCTTTTAGTATTGTCTAAACACTCCAAATTCATCCCGAACTCTTAGAATTAGTCAAATGCATTGGTTTGACAATCATTCTGACCCTAGAAACAGTAACAAAGCTGTTTACTGCTTTGAATCAATGTTTTCTCGGTTTTAGTCTATTTCGGGACAAAATGGATAAAAGTGGTGTCTAAACACTCCAAATTCAACTCGAGCTCTTATAATTAGTCAAATGCATTGGATTGCTACATATTTTGACCCTAGAAAGAGTAACATAGCTGTTTACTACTTCGAATCAATGTTTTCTCTCGGTTTTAGCCTGTTTTCTCGGTTTATGCCTATTTTAGGATATAACGGGTTTAAGTATTGTCTAAACACTCCAAATTCATCCCGAACTCTTACAAGTAGTCAAATGCATTGGTTTGTCACACATTCTAACCCTAGAAACAGTAACAAATCTTTTTACTACTTTGAATCAATGTTTTCTCGGTTTTAGCCTGTTTCGGGACAAAATGGGTATAATTGGTGTCTAAACACTCCAAATTCAACCCAAACTCTTATAATTAGTCAAATGCATTGGATTGTTACATATTTTGACCCTAGTAAGAGTAACAAAGCTGTTTATTGCTTCGAGTCAATGTTTTCTCTTGGTTTAGCCTGTTTTCTCGGTTTATGCCTATTTTGGGATATAACGGCTTTTAGTATTGTCTAAACACTCCAAATTCATCCCGAACTCTTAGAATTAGTCAAATGCATTGGTTTGTCAAACATTCTGACCCTAGAAACAGTAACAAAGCTGTTTACTGCTTTGAATCAATGTTTTCTCGGTTTTCGTCTGTTTCGGGACAAAATGGGTATAATTGGTGTCTAAACACTCCAAATTCAACCCAAACTCTTATAATTAGTCAAATGCATTGGATTGTTACATATTTTGACCCTAGAAAGAGTAACATAGCTGTTTACTACTTCGAATCAATGTTTTCTCTCGGTTTTAGCCTGTTTTCTCGGTTTATGCCTATTTTAGGATATAACGGGTTTAAGTATTGTCTAAACACTCCAAATTCATCCCAAACTCTTACAATTAGTCAAATGCATTGGTTTGTCACACATTCTAACCCTAGAAACAGTAACAAATCTTTTTACTACTTTGAATCAATGTTTTCTCGGTTTTAGCCTGTTTCGGGACAAAATGGGTATAATTGGTGTCTAAATACTCCAAATTCAACCCAAACTCTTATAATTAGTCAAATGCATTGAATTGTTACATATTTTGACCCTAGAAAGAGTAACAAAGCTGTTTATTGCTTAGAATCAATGTTTTCTCTCAGTTTTAGCCTGTTTTCTCGGTTTATGCCTATTTTGGGATATAACGGCTTTTAGTATTGTCTAAACACTCCAAATTCATCCCGAACTCTTAGAATTAGTCAAATGCATTGGTTTGTCAATCATTCTGACCCTAGAAACAGTAACAAAGCTGTTTACTGCTTTGAATCAATGTTTTCTCGGTTTTAGTCTATTTCGGGACAAAATGGATAAAAGTGGTGTCTAAACACTCCAAATTCAACTCGAGCTCTTATAATTAGTCAAATGCATTGGATTGCTACATATTTTGACCCTAGAAAGAGTAACATAGCTGTTTACTACTTCGAATCAATGTTTTCTCTCGGTTTTAGCCTGTTTTCTCGGTTTATGCCTATTTTAGGATATAACGGGTTTAAGTATTGTCTAAACACTCCAAATTCATCCCGAACTCTTACAAGTAGTCAAATGCATTGGTTTATCACACATTCTAACCCTAGAAACAGTAACAAATCTTTTTACTACTTTGAATCAATGTTTTCTCGGTTTTTGCCTGTTTCGGGACAAAATGGGTATAATTGGTGTCTAAACACTCCAAATTCAATCCAAACTCTTATAATTAGTCAAATGCATTGGATTGTTACATATTTTGACCCTAGTAAGAGTAACAAAGCTGTTTATTGCTTCGAGTCAATGTTTTCTCTTGGTTTAGCCTGTTTTCTCGGTTTATGCCTATTTTGGGATATAACGGCTTTTAGTATTGTCTAAACACTCCAAATTCATCCCGAACTCTTAGAATTAGTTAAATGCATTGGTTTGTCAAACATTCTGACCCTAGAAACAGTAACAAAGCTGTTTACTGCTTTGAATCAATGTTTTCTCGGTTTTCGTCTGTTTCGGGACAAAATGGGTATAATTGGTGTCTAAACACTCCAAATTCAACCCAAACTATTATAATTAGTCAAATGCATTGGATTGTTACATATTTTGACCCTAGAAAGAGTAACATAGCTGTTTACTACTTCGAATCAATGTTTTCTCTCGGTTTTAGCCTGTTTTCTCGGTTTATGCCTATTTTGGGATATAACGGCTTTTAGTATTGTCTAAACACTCCAAATTCATCCCAAACTCTTAGAATTAGTCAAATGAATTGGTTTGTTAATCATTCTGACCCTAGAAACAGTAACAAAGCTGTTTACTACTTTGAATCAATGTTTTCTCGGTTTTAGTCTATTTCGGGACAAAATGGATAAAAGTGGTGTCTAAACACTCCAAATTCAACTCGAGCTCTTATAATTAGTCAAATGCATTGGATTGCTACATATTTTGACCCTAGAAAGAGTAACATAGCTGTTTACTACTTCGAATCAATGTTTTCTCTCGGTTTTAGCCTGTTTTCTCGGTTTATGCCTATTTTAGGATATAACGGGTTTAAGTATTGTCTAAACACTCCAAATTCATCCCGAACTCTTACAATTAGTCAAATGCATTGGTTTGTCACACATTCTAACCCTAGAAACAGTAACAAATCTTTTTACTACTTTGAATCAATGTTTTCTCGGTTTTAGCCTGTTTCGGGACAAAATGGGTATAATTGGTGTCTAAATACTCCAAATTCAACACAAACTCTTATAATTAGTCAAATGCATTGGATTGTTACATATTTTGACCCTAGAAAGAGTAAAAAAGCTGTTTATTGCTTAGAATCAATGTTTTCTCTCAGTTTTAGCCTGTTTTCTCAGTTTATGCCTATTTTGGGATATAACGGCTTTTAGTGTTGTCTAAACACTCCAAATTCATCCCGAACTCTTACAATTAGTCAAATGCATTGGTTTGTCAAACATTCTGACCCTAGAAACAGTAACAAAGCTGTTTACTGCTTTGAATCAATTTTTTCTCGGTTTTAGCCTGTTTCGGGACAAAATGGGTAAAAGTGGTGTCTAAACACTCCAAATTCAACCCAAACTCTTATAATTAGTCAAATGCATTGGATTGTTACATATTTTGACCCTAGAAAGAGTAACACAGCTGTTTACTACTTCGAATCAATGTTTTCTCTCGGTTTTAGCCTGTTTTCTCGGTTTATGCCTATTTTGGGATATAACGGCTTTTAGTATTGTCTAAACACTCCAAATTCATCCCAAACTCTTAGAATTAGTCAAATGAATTGGTTTGTCAATCATTCTGACCCTAGAAACAGTAACAAAGCTGTTTACTACTTTGAATCAATGTTTTCTCGGTTTTAGTCTATTTCGGGACAAAATGGATAAAAGTGGTGTCTAAACACTCCAAATTCAACTCGAGCTCTTATAATTAGTCAAATGCATTGGATTGCTACATATTTTGACCCTAGAAAGAGTAACATAGCTGTTTACTACTTCGAATCAATGTTTTCTCTCGGTTTTAGCCTGTTTTCTCGGTTTATGCCTATTTTAGGATATAACGGGTTTAAGTATTGTCTAAACACTCCAAATTCATCCCGAACTCTTACAATTAGTCAAATGCATTGGTTTGTCACACATTCTAACCCTAGAAACAGTAACAAATCTTTTTACTACTTTGAATCAATGTTTTCTTGGTTTTAGCCTGTTTCGGGACAAAATGGGTATAATTGGTGTCTAAATACTCCAAATTCAACCCAAACTCTTATAATTAGTCAAATGCATTGGATTGTTACATATTTTGACCCTAGAAAGAGTAAAAAAGCTGTTTATTGCTTAGAATCAATGTTTTCTCTCAGTTTTACCCTGTTTTCTCGGTTTATGCCTATTTTGGGATATAACGGCTTTTAGTATTGTCTAAACACTCCAAATTCATCCCGAACTCTTAGAATTAGTCAAATGCATTGGTTTGTCAATCATTCTGACCCTAGAAACAGTAACAAAGCTGTTTACTGCTTTGAATCAATGTTTTCTCGGTTTTAGTCTATTTCGGGACAAAATGGATAAAAGTGGTGTCTAAACACTCCAAATTCAACTCGAGCTCTTATAATTAGTCAAATGCATTGGATTGCTACATATTTTGACCCTAGAAAGAGTAACATAGCTGTTTACTACTTCGAATCAATGTTTTCTCTCGGTTTTAGCCTGTTTTCTCGGTTTATGCCTATTTTAGTATATAACGGGTTTAAGTATTGTCTAAACACTCCAAATTCATCCCGAACTCTTACAAGTAGTCAAATGCATTGGTTTGTCACACATTCTAACCCTAGAAACAGTAACAAATCTTTTTACTACTTTGAATCAATGTTTTCTCGGTTTTAGCCTGTTTCGGGACAAAATGGGTATAATTGGTGTCTAAACACTCCAAATTCAACCCAAACTCTTATAATTAGTCAAATGCATTGGATTGTTACATATTTTGACCCTAGTAAGAGTAACAAAGCTGTTTATTGCTTCGAGTCAATGTTTTCTCTTGGTTTAGCCTGTTTTCTCGGTTTATGCCTATTTTGGGATATAACGGCTTTTAGTATTGTCTAAACACTCCAAATTCATCCCGAACTCTTAGAATTAGTCAAATGCATTGGTTTGTCAAACATTCTGACCCTAGAAACAGTAACAAAGCTGTTTACTGCTTTGAATCAATGTTTTCTCGGTTTTCGTCTGTTTCGGGACAAAATGGGTATAATTGGTGTCTAAACACTCCAAATTCAACCCAAACTCTTATAATTAGTCAAATGCATTGGATTGTTACATATTTTGACCCTAGAAAGAGTAACATAGCTGTTTACTACTTCGAATCAATGTTTTCTCTCGGTTTTAGCCTGTTTTCTCGGTTTATGCCTATTATGGGATATAACGGCTTTTAGTATTGTCTAAACACTCCAAATTCATCCCAAACTCTTAGAATTAGTCAAATGAATTGGTTTGTCAATCATTATGACCCTAGAAACAGTAACAAAGCTGTTTACTACTTTGAATCAATGTTTTCTCGGTTTTAGTCTATTTCGGGACAAAATGGATAAAAGTGGTGTCTAAACACTCCAAATTCAACTCGAGCTCTTATAATTAGTCAAATGCATTGGATTGCTACATATTTTGACCCTAGAAAGAGTAACATAGCTGTTTACTACTTCGAATCAATGTTTTCTCTCGGTTTTAGCCTGTTTTCTCGGTTTATGCCTATTTTAGGATATAACGGGTTTAAGTATTGTCTAAACACTCCAAATTCATCCCAAACTCTTACAATTAGTCAAATGCATTGGTTTGTCACACATTCTAACCCTAGAAACAGTAACAAATCTTTTTACTACTTTGAATCAATGTTTTCTCGGTTTTAGCCTGTTTCGGGACAAAATGGGTATAATTGGTGTCTAAATACTCCAAATTCAACCCAAACTCTTATAATTAGTCAAATGCATTGGATTGTTACATATTTTGACCCTAGAAAGAGTAACAAAGCTGTTTATTGCTTAGAATCAATGTTTTCTCTCAGTTTTAGCCTGTTTTCTCGGTTTATGCCTATTTTGGGATATAACGGCTTTTAGTATTGTCTAAACACTCCAAATTCATCCCGAACTCTTAGAATTAGTCAAATGCATTGGTTTGTCAATCATTCTGACCCTAGAAACAGTAACAAAGCTGTTTACTGCTTTGAATCAATGTTTTCTCGGTTTTAGTCTATTTCGGGACAAAATGGATAAAAGTGGTGTCTAAACACTCCAAATTCAACTCGAGCTCTTATAATTAGTCAAATGCATTGGATTGCTACATATTTTGACCCTAGAAAGAGTAACATAGCTGTTTACTACTTCGAATCAATGTTTTCTCTCGGTTTTAGCCTGTTTTCTCGGTTTATGCCTATTTTAGGATATAACGGGTTTAAGTATTGTCTAAACACTCCAAATTCATCCCGAACTCTTACAAGTAGTCAAATGCATTGGTTTGTCACACATTCTAACCCTAGAAACAGTAACAAATCTTTTTACTACTTTGAATCAATGTTTTCTCGGTTTTTGCCTGTTTCGGGACAAAATGGGTATAATTGGTGTCTAAACACTCCAAATTCAACCCAAACTCTTATAATTAGTCAAATGCATTGGATTGTTACATATTTTGACCCTAGTAAGAGTAACAAAGCTGTTTATTGCTTCGAGTCAATGTTTTCTCTTGGTTTAGCCTGTTTTCTCGGTTTATGCCTATTTTGGGATATAACGGCTTTTAGTATTGTCTAAACACTCCAAATTCATCCCGAACTCTTAGAATTAGTTAAATGCATTGGTTTGTCAAACATTCTGACCCTAGAAACAGTAACAAAGCTGTTTACTGCTTTGAATCAATGTTTTCTAGGTTTTCGTCTGTTTCGGGACAAAATGGGTATAATTGGTGTCTAAACACTCCAAATTCAACCCAAACTCTTATAATTAGTCAAATGCATTGGATTGTTACATATTTTGACCCTAGAAAGAGTAACATAGCTGTTTACTACTTCGAATCAATGTTTTCTCTCGGTTTTAGCCTGTTTTCTCGGTTTATGCCTATTTTGGGATATAACGGCTTTTAGTATTGTCTAAACACTCGAAATTCATCCCAAACTCTTAGAATTAGTCAAATGAATTGGTTTGTCAATCATTCTGACCCTAGAAACAGTAACAAAGCTGTTTACTACTTTGAATCAATGTTTTCTCGGTTTTAGTCTATTTCGGGACAAAATGGATAAAAGTGGTTTCTAAACACTCCAAATTCAACTCGAGCTCTTATAATTAGTCAAATGCATTGGATTGCTACATATTTTGACCCTAGAAAGAGTAACATAGCTGTTTACTACTTCAAATCAATGTTTTCTCTCGGTTTTAGCCTGTTTTCTCGGTTTATGCCTATTTTAGGATATAACGGGTTTAAGTATTGTCTAAACACTCCAAATTCATCCCGAACTCTTACAATTAGTCAAATGCATTGGTTTGTCACACATTCTAACCCTAGAAACAGTAACAAATCTTTTTACTACTTTGAATCAATGTTTTCTCGGTTTTAGCCTGTTTCGGGACAAAATGGGTATAATTGGTGTCTAAATACTCCAAATTCAACACAAACTCTTATAATTAGTCAAATGCATTGGATTGTTACATATTTTGACCCTAGAAAGAGTAAAAAAGCTGTTTATTGCTTAGAATCAATGTTTTCTCTCAGTTTTAGCCTGTTTTCTCAGTTTATGCCTATTTTGGGATATAACGGCTTTTAGTGTTGTCTAAACACTCCAAATTCATCCCGAACTCTTAGAATTAGTCAAATGCATTGGTTTGTCAATCATTCTGACCCTAGAAACAGTAACAAAGCTGTTTACTGCTTTGAATCAATGTTTTCTCGGTTTTAGTCTATTTCGGGACAAAATGGATAAAAGTGGTGTCTAAACACTCCAAATTCAACTCGAGCTCTTATAATTAGTCAAATGCATTGGATTGCTACATATTTTGACCCTAGAAAGAGTAACATAGCTGTTTACTACTTCGAATCAATGTTTTCTCTCGGTTTTAGCCTGTTTTCTCGGTTTATGCCTATTTTAGGATATAACGGGTTTAAGTATTGTCTAAACACTCCAAATTCATCCCGAACTCTTACAAGTAGTCAAATGCATTGGTTTGTCACACATTCTAACCCTAGAAACAGTAACAAATCTTTTTACTACTTTGAATCAATGTTTTCTCGGTTTTTGCCTGTTTCGGGACAAAATGGGTATAATTGGTGTCTAAACACTCCAAATTCAACCCAAACTCTTATAATTAGTCAAATGCATTGGATTGTTACATATTTTGACCCTAGTAAGAGTAACAAAGCTGTTTATTGCTTCGAGTCAATGTTTTCTCTTGGTTTAGCCTGTTTTCTCGGTTTATGCCTATTTTGGGATATAACGGCTTTTAGTATTGTCTAAACACTCCAAATTCATCCCGAACTCTTAGAATTAGTTAAATGCATTGGTTTGTCAAACATTCTGACCCTAGAAACAGTAACAAAGCTGTTTACTGCTTTGAATCAATGTTTTCTCGGTTTTCGTCTGTTTCGGGACAAAATGGGTATAGTTGGTGTCTAAACACTCCAAATTCAACCCAAACTCTTATAATTAGTCAAATGCATTGGATTGTTACATATTTTGACCCTAGAAAGAGTAACATAGCTGTTTACTACTTCGAATCAATGTTTTCTCTCGGTTTTAGCCTGTTTTCTCGGTTTATGCCTATTTTGGGATATAACGGCTTTTAGTATTGTCTAAACACTCCAAATTCATCCCAAACTCTTAGAATTAGTCAAATGAATTGGTTTGTCAATCATTCTGACCCTAGAAACAGTAACAAAGCTGTTTACTACTTTGAATCAATGTTTTCTCGGTTTTAGTCTATTTCGGGACAAAATGGATAAAAGTGGTGTCTAAACACTCCAAATTCAACTCGAGCTCTTATAATTAGTCAAATGCATTGGATTGCTACATATTTTGACCCTAGAAAGAGTAACATAGCTGTTTACTACTTCGAATCAATGTTTTCTCTCGGTTTTAGCCTGTTTTCTCGGTTTATGCCTATTTTAGGATATAACGGGTTTAAGTATTGTCTAAACACTCCAAATTCATCCCGAACTCTTACAATTAGTCAAATGCATTGGTTTGTCACACATTCTAACCCTAGAAACAGTAACAAATCTTTTTACTACTTTGAATCAATGTTTTCTCGGTTTTAGCCTGTTTCGGGACAAAATGGGTATAATTGGTGTCTAAATACTCCAAATTCAACACAAACTCTTATAATTAGTCAAATGCATTGGATTGTTACATATTTTGACCCTAGAAAGAGTAAAAAAGCTGTTTATTGCTTAGAATCAATGTTTTCTCTCAGTTTTAGCCTGTTTTCTCAGTTTATGCCTATTTTGGGATATAACGGCTTTTAGTGTTGTCTAAACACTCCAAATTCATCCCGAACTCTTAGAATTAGTCAAATGCATTGGTTTGTCAAACATTCTGACCCTAGAAACAGTAACAAAGCTGTTTACTGCTTTGAATCAATTTTTTCTCGGTTTTAGCCTGTTTCGGGACAAAATGGGTAAAAGTGGTGTCTAAACACTGCAAATTCAACTCGAGCTCTTATAATTAGTCAAATGCATTGGATTGCTACATATTTTGACTCTAGAAAGAGTAACATAGCTGTTTACTACTTCGAATCAATGTTTTCTCTCGGTTTTAGCCTGTTTTCTCGGTTTATGCCTATTTTAGGATATAACGGGTTTAAGTATTGTCTAAACACTCCAAATTCATCCTGAACTCTTACAATTAGTCAAATGCATTGGTTTGTCACAAATTCTAACCCTAGAAACAGTAACAAATCTTTTTACTACTTTGAATCAATGTTTTCTCGGTTTTAGCCTGTTTCGGGACAAAATGGGTATAATTGGTGTCTAAACACTCCAAATTCAACCCAAACTCTTATAATTAGTCAAATGCATTGGATTGTTACATATTTTGACCCTAGTAAGAGTAACAAAGCTGTTTATTGCTTCGAATCAATGTTTTCTCTCTGTTTTAGCCTGTTTTCTCGGTTTATGCCTATTTTGGGATATAACGGCTTTAAGTATTGTCTAAACACTCCAAATTCATCCCAAAGTCTTACAATTAGTCAAATGCATTTGTTTGTCACACATTCTAACCCTAGAAACAGTAACAAATCTTTTTACTACTTTGAATCAATGTTTTCTTGGTTTTAGCCTGTTTCGGGACAAAATGGGTAAAAGTGGTGTCTAAACACTCCAAATTCAACTCGAGCTCTTATAATTAGTCAAATGCATTGGATTGTTACATATTTTGACCCTAGAAAGAGTAACAAAGCTGTTTATTGCTTCGAATCAATGTTTTCTCTCGGTTTTAGCCTGTTTTCTCGGTTTATGCCTATTTTGGGATATAACGGCTTTTAGTGTTGTCTAAACACTCCAAATTCATCCCGAACTCTTAGAATTAGTCAAATGCCTTGGTTTGTCAAACATTCTGATCCTAGAAATAGTAACAAAGCTGTTTACTGCTTTGAATCAATGTTTTCTCGGTTTTAGCTGGTTTCGGGACAAAATGGGTAAAAGTGGTGTTTAAACACTCCAAATTCAACTCGAGCTCTTATAATTAGTCAAATGCATTGGATTGCTACATATTTTGACCCTAGAAAGAGTAACAAAGCTGTTTATTGCTTCCAATCAATGTTTTCTCTCGGTTTTAGCCTGTTTTCTCGGTTTATGCCTATTTTGGGATATAACGGCTTTTAGTATTGTCTAAACACTCCAAATTCATCCCGAACTCTTAGAATTAGTTAAATGCATTGGTTTGTCAAACATTCTGACCCTAGAAACAGTAACAAAGCTGTTTACTGCTTTGAATCAATGTTTTCTCGGTTTTCGTCTGTTTCGGGACAAAATGGGTATAGTTGGTGTCTAAACACTCCAAATTCAACCCAAACTCTTATAATTAGTCAAATGCATTGGATTGTTACATATTTTGACCCTAGAAAGAGTAACATAGCTGTTTACTACTTCGAATCAATGTTTTCTCTCGGTTTTAGCCTGTTTTCTCGGTTTATGCCTATTTTGGGATATAACGGCTTTTAGTATTGTCTAAACACTCCAAATTCATCCCAAACTCTTAGAATTAGTCAAATGAATTGGTTTGTCAATCATTCTGACCCTAGAAACAGTAACAAAGCTGTTTACTACTTTGAATCAATGTTTTCTCGGTTTTAGTCTATTTCGGGACAAAATGGATAAAAGTGGTGTCTAAACACTCCAAATTCAACTCGAGCTCTTATAATTAGTCAAATGCATTGGATTGCTACATATTTTGACCCTAGAAAGAGTAACATAGCTGTTTACTACTTCGAATCAATGTTTTCTCTCGGTTTTAGCCTGTTTTCTCGGTTTATGCCTATTTTAGGATATAACGGGTTTAAGTATTGTCTAAACACTCCAAATTCATCCCGAACTCTTACAATTAGTCAAATGCATTGGTTTGTCACACATTCTAACCCTAGAAACAGTAACAAATCTTTTTACTACTTTGAATCAATGTTTTCTCGGTTTTAGCCTGTTTCGGGACAAAATGGGTATAATTGGTGTCTAAATACTCCAAATTCAACACAAACTCTTATAATTAGTCAAATGCATTGGATTGTTACATATTTTGACCCTAGAAAGAGTAAAAAAGCTGTTTATTGCTTAGAATCAATGTTTTCTCTCAGTTTTAGCCTGTTTTCTCAGTTTATGCCTATTTTGGGATATAACGGCTTTTAGTGTTGTCTAAACACTCCAAATTCATCCCGAACTCTTAGAATTAGTCAAATGCATTGGTTTGTCAAACATTCTGACCCTAGAAACAGTAACAAAGCTGTTTACTGCTTTGAATCAATTTTTTCTCGGTTTTAGCCTGTTTCGGGACAAAATGGGTAAAAGTGGTGTCTAAACACTGCAAATTCAACTCGAGCTCTTATAATTAGTCAAATGCATTGGATTGCTACATATTTTGACTCTAGAAAGAGTAACATAGCTGTTTACTACTTCGAATCAATGTTTTCTCTCGGTTTTAGCCTGTTTTCTCGGTTTATGCCTATTTTAGGATATAACGGGTTTAAGTATTGTCTAAACACTCCAAATTCATCCTGAACTCTTACAATTAGTCAAATGCATTGGTTTGTCACAAATTCTAACCCTAGAAACAGTAACAAATCTTTTTACTACTTTGAATCAATGTTTTCTCGGTTTTAGCCTGTTTCGGGACAAAATGGGTATAATTGGTGTCTAAACACTCCAAATTCAACCCAAACTCTTATAATTAGTCAAATGCATTGGATTGTTACATATTTTGACCCTAGTAAGAGTAACAAAGCTGTTTATTGCTTCGAATCAATGTTTTCTCTCTGTTTTAGCCTGTTTTCTCGGTTTATGCCTATTTTGGGATATAACGGCTTTAAGTATTGTCTAAACACTCCACATTCATCCCAAAGTCTTACAATTAGTCAAATGCATTTGTTTGTCACACATTCTAACCCTAGAAACAGTAACAAATCTTTTTACTACTTTGAATCAATGTTTTCTTGGTTTTAGCCTGTTTCGAGACAAAATGGGTAAAAGTGGTGTCTAAACACTCCAAATTCAACTCGAGCTCTTATAATTAGTCAAATGCATTGGATTGTTACATATTTTGACCCTAGAAAGAGTAACAAAGCTGTTTATTGCTTCGAATCAATGTTTTCTCTCAGTTTTAGCCTGTTTTCTCGGTTTATGCCTATTTTGGGATATAACGGCTTTTAGTGTTGTCTAAACACTCCAAATTCATCCCGAACTCTTAGAATTAGTCAAATGCATTGGTTTGTCAAACATTCTGACCCTAGAAACAGTAACAAAGCTGTTTACTACTTTGAATCAATGTTTTCTCGGTTTTAGTCTATTTCGGGACAAAATGGATAAAAGTGGTGTCTAAACACTCCAAATTCAACTCGAGCTCTTATAATTAGTCAAATGCATTGGACTGCTACATATTTTGACCCTAGAAAGAGTAACATAGCTGTTTACTACTTCGAATCAATGTTTTCTCTCGGTTTTAGCCTGTTTTCTCGGTTTATGCCTATTTTAGGATATAACGGGTTTAAGTATTGTCTAAACACTCCAAATTCATCCCGAACTCTTACAATTAGTCAAATGCATTGGTTTGTCACACATTCTAACCCTAGAAACAGTAACAAATCTTTTTACTACTTTGAATCAATGTTTTCTTGGTTTTAGCCTGTTTCGGGACAAAATGGGTATAATTGGTGTCTAAATACTCCAAATTCAACCCAAACTCTTATAATTAGTCAAATGCATTGGATTGTTACATATTTTGACCCTAGAAAGAGTAACAAAGCTGTTTATTGCTTAGAATCAATGTTTTCTCTCAGTTTTACCCTGTTTTCTCGGTTTATGCCTATTTTGGGATATAACGGCTTTTAGTATTGTCTAAACACTCCAAATTCATCCCGAACTCTTAGAATTAGTCAAATGCATTGGTTTGTCAATCATTCTGACCCTAGAAACAGTAACAAAGCTGTTTACTGCTTTGAATCAATGTTTTCTCGGTTTTAGTCTATTTCGGGACAAAATGGATAAAAGTGGTGTCTAAACACTCCAAATTCAACTCGAGCTCTTATAATTAGTCAAATGCATTGGATTGCTACATATTTTGACCCTAGAAAGAGTAACAAAGCTGTTTATTGCTTCGAATCAATGTTTTCTCTCGGTTTTAGCCTGTTTTCTCGGTTTATGCCTATTTTGGGATATAACGGCTTTTAGTGTTGTCTAAACACTCCAAATTCATCCCGAACTCTTAGAATTAGTCAAATGCCTTGGTTTGTCAAACATTCTGATCCTAGAAATAGTAACAAAGCTGTTTACTGCTTTGAATCAATGTTTTCTCGGTTTTAGCTGGTTTCGGGACAAAATGGGTAAAAGTGGTGTTTAAACACTCCAAATTCAACTCGAGCTCTTATAATTAGTCAAATGCATTGGATTGCTACATATTTTGACCCTAGAAAGAGTAACAAAGCTGTTTATTGCTTCCAATCAATGTTTTCTCTCGGTTTTAGCCTGTTTTCTCGGTTTATGCCTATTTTGGGATATAACGGCTTTTAGTGTTGTCTAAACACTCCAAATTCATCCTGAACTCTTAGAATTAGTTAAATGCATTGGTTTGTCAAACATTCTGACCCTAGAAACAGTGACAAAGCTGTTTACTGCTTTGAATCAATGTTTTCTTCGTTTTAGCCTGTTTCGGGACAAAATGGGTTTAAGTGTTGTCTAAACACTCCAAATTCATCCCGAACTTTTACAATTAGTCAAATGCATAGAATTTTTACACATTTTGACCCTAGAAACAGTAACAAAGCTGTTTACTGCTTTGAATCAATGTTTTCTCGGTTTAGCCTGTTTCGGGACAAAATGGGTATAAGTGGTGTCTAAACACTCCAAATTTATTCCGAACTCTTACAATAAGTCAAATGCATGGGATTGGCACACATTCTAACCCTAGAAACAGTAACAAATCTTTTGACTACTTTGAATCAATGTTTTCTCGGGTTTAGCCTGTTTCGTGACAAAATGGGTAAAACTGGTGTCTAAACACTCCAAATTCAACCCGAGCTCTTATAATTAGTAAAATGCATTGGATTGTTACATATTTCGACCCTAGAAAGAGTAACATAGCTGTTTACTACTTTGACTCAATGTTTTCTCTCGGTTTTAGCCTGTTTTCTCGGTTTATGCCTATTTTAGGACATAATGGGTTTAAGTGTTGTCTAAACACTCCAAATTCATCCCGAACTCTTACAATTAGTCAAATGCGTTGGTTTGTCACAAATTCTAACCCTAGAAACAGTAACAAATCTTTTTACTACTTTGAATCAATGTTTTCTCGGTTTTAGCCTGTTTCAGGACAAAATGGGTAAAAGTGGTGTCTAAACACTCCAAGTTCAACCCAAACTCTTATAATTAGTCAAATGCATTGGATTGTTACATATTTTGACCCTAGAAAGAGTAACAAAGCTGTTTATTGCTTCCAATCAATGTTTTCTCTCGGTTTTAGCCTGTTTTCTCGGTTTATGCCTATTTTGGGATATAACGGCTTTTAGTGTTGTCTAAACACTCTTAATTCATCCTGAACTCTTAGAATTTGTTAAATGCATTGGTTTGTCAAACATTCTGACCCTAGAAACAGTAACAAAGCTGTTTACTGCTTTGAATCAATGTTTTCTCGGTTTTAGTCTGTTTCGGGACAAAATGGGTAAAAGTGGTGTCTAAACACTCCAAATTCAACTCGAGCTCTTATAATTAGTCAAATGCATTGGATTGCTACATATTTTGACCCTAGAAAGAGTAACATAGCTGTTTACTACTTCGAATCAATGTTTTCTCTCGGTTTTAGCCTGTTTTCTCGGTTTATGCCTATTTTAGGATATAACGGGTTTAAGTATTGTCTAAACACTCCAAATTCATCCCGAACTCTTACAATTAGTCAAATGCATTGGTTTGTCACAAATTCTAACCCTAGAAACAGTAACAAATCTTTTTACTACTTTGAATCAATGTTTTCTCGGTTTTAGCCTGTTTCGGGACAAAATGGGTATAATTGGTGTCTAAACACTCCAAATTCAACCCAAACTCTTATAATTAGTCAAATGCATTGGATTGTTACATATTTTGACCCTAGTAAGAGTAACAAAGCTGTTTATTGCTTCCAATCAATGTTTTCTCTCGGTTTTAGCCTGTTTTCTCGGTTTATGCCTATTTTGGTATATAACGGCTTTTAGTATTGTCTAAACACTCCAAATTCATCCCAAACTCTTAGAATTAGTCAAATGCATTGGTTTGTCAAACATTCTGACCCTAGAAACAGTAACAAAGCTGTTTACTGCTTTGAATCAATGTTTTCTCGGTTTTAGCCTGTTTCGGGACAAAATGGGTAAAAGTGGTGTCTAAACACTCCAAATTCAACTCGAGCTCTTATAATTAGTCAAATGCATTGGATTGCTACATATTTTGACCCTAGAAAGAGTAACATAGCTGTTTTACTACTTCGAATCAATGTTTTCTCTCGGTTTTAGCTGTTTTCTCGGTTTATACCTATTTTAGGATATAACGGGTTTAAGTATTGTCTAAACACTCCAAATTCATCCCGAACTCTTACAATTAGTCAAATGCATTGGTTTGTCACAAATTCTAACCCTAGAAACAGTAACAAATCTTTTTACTACTTTGAATCAATGTTTTCTCGGTTTTAGCCTGTTTCGGGACAAAATGGGTATAATTGTTGTCTAAACACTCCAAATTCAACCCAAACTCTTATAATTAGTCAAATGCATTGGATTGTTACATATTTTGACCCTAGTAAGAGTAACAAAGCTGTTTATTGCTTCAAGTCAATGTTTTCTCTTGGTTTAGCCTGTTTTCTCGGTTTATGCCTATTTTGGGATATAACGGCTTTTAGTATTGTCTAAACGCTCCAAATTCATCCCGAACTCTTAGAATTAGTCAAATGCATTAGTTTGTCAAACATTCTGACCCTAGAAACAGTAACAAAGCTGTTTACTGCTTTGAATCAATGTTTTCTCGGTTTTCGTCTGTTTCGGGACAAAATGGGTAAAAGTGGTGTCTAAACACTCCAAATTCAACTCGAGCTCTTATAATTAGTCAAATGCATTGGATTGCTACATATTTTGACCCTAGAAAGAGTAACATAGGTGTTTATTGCTTCGAATCAATGTTTTCTCTCGGTTTTAGCCTGTTTTCTCGGTTTATGCCTATTTTAGGATATAACGGGTTTAAGTATTGTCTAAACACTCCAAATTCATCCCGAACTCTTACAAGTAGTCAAATGCATTGGTTTGTCAAACATTCTGACCCTAGAAACAGTAACAAAGCTGTTTACTGCTTTGAATCAATTTTTTCTCGGTTTTCGTCTGTTTCGGGACAAAATGGGTAAAATTGGTGTCTAAATACTCCAAATTCAACACAAACTCTTATAATTAGTCAAATGCATTGGATTGTTACATATTTTGACCCTAGAAAGAGTAACATAGGTGTTTATTGCTTCGAATCAATGTTTTCTCTCGGTTTTAGCCTGTTTTCTCGGTTTATGCCTATTTTAGGATATAACGGGTTTAAGTATTGTCTAAACACTCCAAATTCATCCTGAACTCTTACAATTAGTCAAATGCATTGGTTTGTCACAAATTCTAACCCTAGAAACAGTAACAAATCTTTTTACTACTTTGAATCAATGTTTTCTCGGTTTTAGCCTGTTTCGGGACAAAATGGGTATAATTGGTGTCTAAACACTCCAAATTCAACCCAAACTCTTATAATTAGTCAAATGCATTGGATTGTTACATATTTTGACCCTAGTAAGAGTAACAAAGCTGTTTATTGCTTCGAATCAATGTTTTCTCTCTGTTTTAGCCTGTTTTCTCGGTTTATGCCTATTTTGGGATATAACGGCTTTAAGTATTGTCTAAACACTCCAAATTCATCCCAAAGTCTTACAATTAGTCAAATGCATTTGTTTGTCACACATTCTAACCCTAGAAACAGTAACAAATCTTTTTACTACTTTGAATCAATGTTTTCTTGGTTTTCGTCTATTTCGGGACAAAATGGATAAAAGTGGTGTCTAAACACTCCAAATTCAACCCAAACTCTTATAATTAGTCAAATGCATTGGATTGTTTCATATTTTGACCCTAGAAAGAGTAACAAAGCTGTTTATTGCTTCGAATCAATGTTTTCTCTCGGTTTTAGCCTGTTTTTTCGGTTTATGCCTATTTTGGGATATAACGGGTTTTAGTATTGTCTAAACACTCCAAATTCATCCCAAACTCTTAGAATTAGTCAAATGAATTGGTTTGTCAATCATTCTGACCCTAGAAACAGTAACAAAGCTGTTTACTACTTTGAATCAATGTTTTCTCGGTTTTAGTCTATTTCGGGACAAAATGGATAAAAGTGGTGTCTAAACACTCCAAATTCAACTCGAGCTCTTATAATTAGTCAAATGCATTGGATTGCTACATATTTTGACCCTAGAAAGAGTAACATAGCTGTTTACTACTTCGAATCAATGTTTTCTCTCGGTTTTAGCCTGTTTTCTCGGTTTATGCCTATTTTAGGATATAACGGGTTTAAGTATTGTCTAAACACTCCAAATTCATCCCGAACTCTTACAATTAGTCAAATGCATTGGTTTGTCACACATTCTAACCCTAGAAACAGTAACAAATCTTTTTACTACTTTGAATCAATGTTTTCTCGGTTTTAGCCTGTTTCGGGACAAAATGGCTATAATTGGTGTCTAAATACTCCAAATTCAACACAAACTCTTATAATTAGTCAAATGCATTGGATTGTTACATATTTTGACCCTAGAAAGAGTAACAAAGCTGTTTATTGCTTCGAATCAATGTTTTCTCTCGGTTTTAGCCTGTTTTCTCGGTTTATGCCTATTTTGGGATATAACGGGTTTTAGTGTTGTCTAAACACTCCAAATTCATCCTGAACTCTTACAATTAGTCAAATGCATTGGTTTGTCACAAATTCTAACCCTAGAAACAGTAACAAATCTTTTTACTACTTTGAATCAATGTTTTCTCGGTTTTAGCCTGTTTCGGGACAAAATGGGTATAATTGGTGTCTAAACACTCCAAATTCAACCCAAACTCTTATAATTAGTCAAATGCATTGGATTGTTACATATTTTGACCCTAGTAAGAGTAACAAAGCTGTTTATTGCTTCGAATCAATGTTTTCTCTCTGTTTTAGCCTGTTTTCTCGGTTTATGCCTATTTTGGGATATAACGGCTTTAAGTATTGTCTAAACACTCCAAATTCATCCCAAAGTCTTACAATTAGTCAAATGCATTTGTTTGTCACACATTCTAACCCTAGAAACAGTAACAAATCTTTTTACTACTTTGAATCAATGTTTTCTTGGTTTTAGCCTGTTTCGGGACAAAATGGGTAAAAGTGGTGTCTAAACACTCCAAATTGAACTCGAGCTCTTATAATTAGTCAAATGCATTGGATTGTTACATATTTTGACCCTAGAAAGAGTAACAAAGCTGTTTATTGCTTCGAATCAATGTTTTCTCTCGGTTTTAGCCTGTTTTCTCGGTTTATGCCTATTTTGGGATATAACGGCTTTTAGTGTTGTCTAAACACTCCAAATTCATCCCGAACTCTTAGAATTAGTCAAATGCCTTGGTTTGTCAAACATTCTGATCCTAGAAATAGTAACAAAGCTGTTTACTGCTTTGAATCAATGTTTTCTCGGTTTTAGCTGGTTTCGGGACAAAATGGGTAAAAGTGGTGTTTAAACACTCCAAATTCAACTCGAGCTCTTATAATTAGTCAAATGCATTGGATTGCTACATATTTTGACCCTAGAAAGAGTAACAAAGCTGTTTATTGCTTCCAATCAATGTTTTCTCTCGGTTTTAGCCTGTTTTCTCGGTTTATGCCTATTTTGGGATATAACGGCTTTTAGTGTTGTCTAAACACTCCAAATTCATCCTGAACTCTTAGAATTAGTTAAATGCATTGGTTTGTCAAACATTCTGACCCTAGAAACAGTGACAAAGCTGTTTACTGCTTTGAATCAATGTTTTCTTCGTTTTAGCCTGTTTCGGGACAAAATGGGTTTAAGTGTTGTCTAAACACTCCAAATTCATCCCGAACTTTTACAATTAGTCAAATGCGTAGAATTTTTACACATTTTGACCCTAGAAACAGTAACAAAGCTGTTTACTGCTTTGAATCAATGTTTTCTCGGTTTAGCCTGTTTCGGGACAAAATGGGTATAAGTGGTGTCTAAACACTCCAAATTTATTCCGAACTCTTACAATAAGTCAAATGCATGGGATTGGCACACATTCTAACCCTAGAAACAGTAACAAATCTTTTGACTACTTTGAATCAATGTTTTCTCGGGTTTAGCCTGTTTCGTGACAAAATGGGTAAAACTGGTGTCTAAACACTCCAAATTCAACCCGAGCTCTTATAATTAGTAAAATGCATTGGATTGTTACATATTTCGACCCTAGAAAGAGTAACATAGCTGTTTACTACTTTGACTCAATGTTTTCTCTCGGTTTTAGCCTGTTTTCTCGGTTTATGCTTATTTTAGGACATAATGGGTTTAAGTGTTGTCTAAACACTCCAAATTCATCCCGAACTCTTACAATTAGTCAAATGCATTGGTTTGTCACAAATTCTAACCCTAGAAACAGTAACAAATCTTTTTACTACTTTGAATCAATGTTTTCTCGGTTTTAGCCTGTTTCATGACAAAATGGGTAAAAGTGGTGTCTAAACACTCCAAGTTCAACCCAAACTCTTATAATTAGTCAAATGCATTGGATTGTTACATATTTTGACCCTAGAAAGAGTAACAAAGCTGTTTATTGCTTCCAATCAATGTTTTCTCTCGGTTTTAGTGTTGTCTAAACACTCTTAATTCATCCTGAACTCTTAGAATTTGTTAAATGCATTGGTTTGTCAAACATTCTGACCCTAGAAACAGTAACAAAGCTGTTTACTGCTTTGAATCAATGTTTTCTCGGTTTTAGTCTGTTTCGGGACAAAATGGGTAAAAGTGGTGTCTAAACACTCCAAATTCAACTCGAGCTCTTATAATTAGTCAAATGCATTGGATTGCTACATATTTTGACCCTAGAAAGAGTAACATAGCTGTTTACTACTTCGAATCAATGTTTTCTCTCGGTTTTAGCCTGTTTTCTCGGTTTATGCCTATTTTAGGATATAACGGGTTTAAGTATTGTCTAAACACTCCAAATTCATCCCGAACTCTTACAATTAGTCAAATGCATTGGTTTGTCACAAATTCTAACCCTAGAAACAGTAACAAATCTTTTTACTACTTTGAATGAATGTTTTCTCGGTTTTAGCCTGTTTCGGGACAAAATGGGTATAATTGGTGTCTAAACACTCCAAATTCAACCCAAACTCTTATAATTAGTCAAATGCATTGGATTGTTACATATTTTGACCCTAGTAAGAGTAACAAAGCTGTTTATTGCTTCCAATCAATGTTTTCTCTCGGTTTTAGCCTGTTTTCTCGGTTTATGCCTATTTTGGTATATAACGGCTTTTAGTATTGTCTAAACACTCCAAATTCATCCCAAACTCTTAGAATTAGTCAAATGCATTGGTTTGTCAAACATTCTGACCCTAGAAACAGTAACAAAGCTGTTTACTGCTTTGAATCAATGTTTTCTTGGTTTTAGCCTGTTTCGGGACAAAATGGGTAAAAGTGGTGTCTAAACACTCCAAATTCAACTCGAGCTCTTATAATTAGTCAAATGCATTGGATTGCTACATATTTTGACCCTAGAAAGAGTAACATAGCTGTTTTACTACTTCGAATCAATGTTTTCTCTCGGTTTTAGCCTGTTTTCTCGGTTTATACCTATTTTAGGATATAACGGGTTTAAGTATTGTCTAAACACTCCAAATTCATCCCGAACTCTTACAATTAGTCAAATGCATTGGTTTGTCACAAATTCTAACCCTAGAAACAGTAACAAATCTTTTTACTACTTTGAATCAATGTTTTCTCGGTTTTAGCCTGTTTCGGGACAAAATGGGTATAATTGGTGTCTAAACACTCCAAATTCAACCCAAACTCTTATAATTAGTCAAATGCATTGGATTGTTACATATTTTGACCCTAGTAAGAGTAACAAAGCTGTTTATTGCTTCCAATCAATGTTTTCTCTCGGTTTTAGCCTGTTTTCTCGGTTTATGCCTATTTTGGTATATAACGGCTTTTAGTATTGTCTAAACACTCCAAATTCATCCCAAACTCTTAGAATTAGTCAAATGCATTGGTTTGTCAAACATTCTGACCCTAGAAACAGTAACAAAGCTGTTTACTGCTTTGAATCAATGTTTTCTCGGTTTTAGCCTGTTTCGGGACAAAATGGGTAAAAGTGGTGTCTAAACACTCCAAATTCAACTCGAGCTCTTATAATTAGTCAAATGCATTGGATTGCTACATATTTTGACCCTAGAAAGAGTAACATAGCTGTTTTACTACTTCGAATCAATGTTTTCTCTCGGTTTTAGCCTGTTTTCTCGGTTTATACCTATTTTAGGATATAACGGGTTTAAGTATTGTCTAAACACTCCAAATTCATCCCGAACTCTTACAATTAGTCAAATGCATTGGTTTGTCACAAATTCTAACCCTAGAAACAGTAACAAATCTTTTTACTACTTTGAATCAATGTTTTCTCGGTTTTAGCCTGTTTCGGGACAAAATGGGTATAATTGTTGTCTAAACACTCCAAATTCAACCCAAACTCTTATAATTAGTCAAATGCATTGGATTGTTACATATTTTGACCCTAGTAAGAGTAATAAAGCTGTTTATTGCTTCAAGTCAATGTTTTCTCTTGGTTTAGCCTGTTTTCTCGGTTTATGCCTATTTTGGGATATAACGGCTTTTAGTATTGTCTAAACGCTCCAAATTCATCCCGAACTCTTAGAATTAGTCAAATGCATTAGTTTGTCAAACATTCTGACCCTAGAAACAGTAACAAAGCTGTTTACTGCTTTGAATCAATGTTTTCTCGGTTTTCGTCTGTTTCGGGACAAAATGGGTAAAAGTGGTGTCTAAACACTCCAAATTCAACTCGAGCTCTTATAATTAGTCAAATGCATTGGATTGCTACATATTTTGACCCTAGAAAGAGTAACATAGGTGTTTATTGCTTCGAATCAATGTTTTCTCTCGGTTTTAGCCTGTTTTCTCGGTTTATGCCTATTTTAGGATATAACGGGTTTAAGTATTGTCTAAACACTCCAAATTCATCCCGAACTCTTACAAGTAGTCAAATGCATTGGTTTGTCACACATTCTAACCCTAGAAACAGTAACAAAGCTGTTTACTGCTTTGAATCAATGTTTTCTCGGTTTTCGTCTGTTTCGGGACAAAATGGGTAAAAGTGGTGTCTAAACACTCCAAATTCAACTCGAGCTCTTATAATTAGTCAAATGCATTGGATTGCTACATATTTTGACCTTAGAAAGAGTAACATAGGTGTTTATTGCTTCGAATCAATGTTTTCTCTCGGTTTTAGCCTGTTTCTCGGTTTATGCCTATTTTAGGATATAATGGGTTTAAGTGTTGTCTAAACACTCCGAATTCATCCCGAACTCTTACAAGTAGTCAAATGCATTGGTTTGTCACACATTCTATCCCTAGAAACAGTAACAAATCTTTTTACTACTTTGAATCAATGTTTTCTCGGTTTTAGCTTGTTTGGGGACAAATTGGGTATAATTGGTGTCTAAACACTCCAAATTCAACCCAAACTCTTATAATTAGTCAAATGCACTGGATTGTTACATATTTTGACCCTAGAAAGAGTAACAAAGCTGTTTATTGCTTCCAATCAATGTTTTCTCTCGGTTTTAGCCTGTTTTCTCGGTTTATGCCTATTTTGGTATATAACGGCTTTTAGTATTGTCTAAACACTCCAAATTCATCCCAAACTCTTAGAATTAGTCAAATGCATTGGTTTGTCAAACATTCTGACCCTAGAAACAGTAACAAAGCTGTTTACTGCTTTGAATCAATGTTTTCTCGGTTTTAGCCTGTTTCGGGACAAAATGGGTAAAAGTGGTGTCTAAACACTCCAAATTCAACTCGAGCTCTTATAATTAGTCAAATGCATTGGATTGCTACATATTTTGACCCTAGAAAGAGTAACATAGCTGTTTACTACTTCGAATCAATGTTTTCTCTCGGTTTTAGCCTGTTTTCTCGGTTTATACCTATTTTAGGATATAACGGGTTTAAGTATTGTCTAAACACTCCAAATTCATCCCGAACTCTTACAATTAGTCAAATGCATTGGTTTGTCACAAATTCTAACCCTAGAAACAGTAACAAATCTTTTTACTACTTTGAATCAATGTTTTCTCGGTTTTAGCCTGTTTCGGGACAAAATGGGTATAATTGGTGTCTAAACACTCCAAATTCAACCCAAACTCTTATAATTAGTCAAATGCATTGGATTGTTACATATTTTGACCCTAGTAAGAGTAACAAAGCTGTTTATTGCTTCAAGTCAATGTTTTCTCTTGGTTTAGCCTGTTTTCTCGGTTTATGCCTATTTTGGGATATAACGGCTTTTAGTATTGTCTAAACGCTCCAAATTCATCCCGAACTCTTAGAATTAGTCAAATGCATTAGTTTGTCAAACATTCTGACCCTAGAAATAGTAACAAAGCTGTTTACTGCTTTGAATCAATGTTTTCTCGGTTTTCGTCTGTTTCGGGACAAAATGGGTAAAAGTGGTGTCTAAACACTCCAAATTCAACTCGAGCTCTTATAATTAGTCAAATGCATTGGATTGCTACATATTTTGACCCTAGAAAGAGTAACATAGGTGTTTATTGCTTCGAATCAATGTTTTCGCTCGGTTTTAGCCTGTTTTCTCGGTTTATGCCTATTTTAGGATATAATGGGTTTAAGTGTTGTCTAAACACTCCGAATTCATCCCGAACTCTTACAAGTTGTCAAATGCATTGGTTTGTCACACATTCTAACCCTAGAAACAGTAACAAATCTTTTTACTACTTTGAATCAATGTTTTCTCGGTTTTAGATTGTTTCGGGACAAAATGGGTATAATTGGTGTCTAAACACTCCAAATTCAACCCAAACTCTTATAATTAGTCAAATGCATTGGATTGTTACATATTTTGCCCCTAGAAAGAGTAACAAAGCTGTTTATTGCTTCGAATCAATGTTTTCTCTCGGTTTTAGCCTGTTTTCTCGGTTTATGCCTATTTTGGGATATAACGGCTTTTAGTATTGTCTAAACACTCCAAATTCATCCCAAACTCTTAGAATTAGTCAAATGCATTGGTTTGTCAATCATTCTGACCCTAGAAACAGTAACAAAGCTGTTTACTGCTTTGAATCAATATTTTCTCGGTTTTAGTCTATTTCGGGACAAAATGGATAAAAGTGGTGTCTAAACACTCCAAATTCAACCCAAACTCTTATAATTAGTCAAATGCATTGGATTGTTACATATTTTGACCCTAGAAAGAGTAACAAAGCTGTTTATTGCTTCGAATCAATGTTTTCTCTCGGTTTTAGCCTGTTTTCTCGGTTTATGCCTATTTTGGTATATAACGGCTTTTAGTATTGTCTAAACACTCCAAATTCATCCCAAACTCTTAGAATTAGTCAAATGCATTGGTTTGTCAATCATTCTGACCCTAGAAACAGTAACAAAGCTGTTTACTGCTTTGAATCAATGTTTTCTCGGTTTTAGTCTATTTCGGGTCAAAATGGATAAAAGTGGTGTCTAAACACTCCAAATTCAACTCGAGCTCTTATAATTAGTCAAATGCATTGGATTGCTACATATTTTGACCCTAGAAAGAGTAACATAGCTGTTTACTACTTCGAATCAATGTTTTCTCTCGGTTTTAGCCTGTTTTCTCGGTTTATGCCTATTTTAGGATATAACGGGTTTAAGTATTGTCTAAACACTCCAAATTCATCCCGAACTCTTACAAGTAGTCAAATGCATTGGTTTGTCACACATTCTAACCCTAGAAACAGTAACAAATCTTTTTACTACTTTGAATCAATGTTTTCTCGGTTTTAGCTTGTTTCGGGACAAAATGGGTATAATTGGTGTCTAAACACTCCAAATTCAACCCAAACTCTTATAATTAGTCAAATGCATTGGATTGTTACATATTTTGACGCTAGAAAGAGTAACATAGCTGTTTATTGCTTCGAATCAATGTTTTCTCTCGGTTTTAGCCTGTTTTCTCGGTTTATGCCTATTTTGGTATATAACGGCTTTTAGTATTGTCTAAACACTCCAAATTCATCCCAAACTCTTAGAATTAGTCAAATGCATTGGTTTGTCAATCATTCTGACCCTAGAAACAGTAACAAAGCTGTTTACTGCTTTGAATCAATGTTTTCTCGGGTTTAGTCTATTTCGGGACAAAATGGATAAAAGTGGTGTCTAAACACTCCAAATTCAACTCGAGCTCTTATAATTAGTCAAATGCATTGGATTGCTACATATTTTGACCCTAGAAAGAGTAACATAGCTGTTTACTACTTCGAATCAATGTTTTCTCTTGGTTTAGCCTGTTTTCTCGGTTTATGCCTATTTTGGGATATAACGGCTTTTAGTATTGTCTAAACACTCCAAATTCATCCCGAACTCTTACAAGTAGTCAAATGCATTGGTTTGTCACACATTCTGACCCTAGAAACAGTAACAAAGCTGTTTACTGCTTTGAATCAATGTTTTCTTGGTTTTCGTCTGTTTCGGGACAAAATGGGTATAATTGGTGTCTAAACACTCCAAATTCAACCCAAACTCTTATAATTAGTCAAATGCATTGGATTGTTTCATATTTTGACCCTAGAAAGAGTAACAAAGCTGTTTATTGCTTCGAATCAATGTTTTCTCTCGGTTTTAGCCTGTTTTTTCGGTTTATGCCTATTTTGGGATATAACGGGTTTTAGTATTGTCTAAACACTCCAAATTCATCCCAAACTCTTAGAATTAGTCAAATGAATTGGTTTGTCAATCATTCTGACCCTAGAAACAGTAACAAAGCTGTTTACTACTTTGAATCAATGTTTTCTCGGTTTTAGTCTATTTCGGGACAAAATGGATAAAAGTGGTGTCTAAACACTCCAAATTCAACTCGAGCTCTTATAATTAGTCAAATGCATTGGATTGCTACATATTTTGACCCTAGAAAGAGTAACATAGCTGTTTACTACTTCGAATCAATGTTTTCTCTCGGTTTTAGCCTGTTTTCTCGGTTTATGCCTATTTTAGGATATAACGGGTTTAAGTATTGTCTAAACACTCCAAATTCATCCCGAACTCTTACAATTAGTCAAATGCATTGGTTTTTCACACATTCTAACCCTAGAAACAGTAACAAATCTTTTTACTACTTTGAATCAATGTTTTCTCGGTTTTAGCCTGTTTCGGGACAAAATGGGTATAATTGGTGTCTAAATACTCCAAATTCAACACAAACTCTTATAATTAGTCAAATGCATTGGATTGTTACATATTTTGACCCTAGAAAGAGTAACAAAGCTGTTTATTGCTTCGAATCAATGTTTTCTCTCGGTTTTAGCCTGTTTTCTCGGTTTATGCCTATTTTGGGATATAACGGGTTTTAGTGTTGTCTAAATACTCCAAATTCATCCCGAACTCTTAGAATTAGTCAAATGCATTGGTTTGTCAAACATTCTGACCCTAGAAACAGTAACAAAGCTGTTTACTGCTTTGAATCAATTTTTTCTCGGTTTTAGCCTGTTTCGGGACAAAATGGGTAAAAGTGGTGTCTAAACACTGCAAATTCAACTCGAGCGCTTATAATTAGTCAAATGCATTGGATTGCTACATATTCTGACTCTAGAAAGAGTAACATAGCTGTTTACTACTTCGAATCAATGTTTTCTCTCGGTTTTAGCCTGTTTTCTCGGTTTATGCCTATTTTAGGATATAACGGGTTTAAGTATTGTCTAAACACTCCAAATTCATCCCGAACTCTTACAATTAGTCAAATGCATTGGTTTGTCACACATTCTAACCCTAGAAACAGTAACAAATCTTTTTACTGCTTTGAATCAATGTTTTCTCGGTTTTAGCCTGTTTCGGGACAAAATGGGTATAATTGGTGTCTAAATACTCCAAATTCAACACAAACTCTTATAATTAGTCAAATGCATTGGATTGTTACATATTTTGACCCTAGAAAGAGTAACAAAGCTGTTTATTGCTTCGAATCAATGTTTTCTCTCGGTTTTAGCCTGTTTTTTCGGTTTATGCCTATTTTGGGATATAACGGGTTTTAGTGTTGTCTAAACACTCCAAATTCATCCCAAACTCTTAGAATTAGTCAAATGCATTGGTTTGTCAAACATTCTGACCCTAGAAACAGTAACAAAGCTGTTTACTGCTTTGAATCAATTTTTTCTCGGTTTTAGTCTGTTTCGGGACAAAATGGATAAAAGTGGTGTCTAAACACTCCAAATTCAACTCGAGCTCTTATAATTAGTCAAATGCATTGGATTGCTACATATTTTGACCCTAGAAAGAGTAACATAGCTGTTTACTACTTCGAATCAATGTTTTCTCTCGGTTTTAGCCTGTTTTCTCGGTTTATGCCTATTTTAGGATATAACGGGTTTAAGTATTGTCTAAACACTCCAAATTCATCCCGAACTCTTACAATTAGTCAAATGCATTGGTTTGTCACACATTCTAACCCTAGAAACAGTAACAAATCTTTTTACTACTTTGAATCAATGTTTTCTCGGTTTTAGCCTGTTTCGGGACAAAATGGGTATAATTGGTGTCTAAATACTCCAAATTCAACACAAACTCTTATAATTAGTCAAATGCATTGGATTGTTACATATTTTGACCCTAGAAAGAGTAACAAAGCTGTTTATTGCTTCGAATCAATGTTTTCTCTCGGTTTTAGCCTGTTTTCTCGGTTTATGCCTATTTTGGGATATAACGGGTTTTAGTGTTGTCTAAACACTCCAAATTCATCCTGAACTCTTACAATTAGTCAAATGCATTGGTTTGTCACAAATTCTAACCCTAGAAACAGTAACAAATCTTTTTACTACTTTGAATCAATGTTTTCTCGGTTTTAGCCTGTTTCGGGACAAAATGGGTATAATTGGTGTCTAAATACTCCAAATTCAACACAAACTCTTATAATTAGTCAAATGCATTGGATTGCTACATATTCTGACTCTAGAAAGAGTAACATAGCTGTTTACTACTTCGAATCAATGTTTTCTCTCGGTTTTAGCCTGTTTTCTCGGTTTATGCCTATTTTAGGATATAACGGGTTTAAGTATTGTCTAAACACTCCAAATTCATCCCGAACTCTTACAATTAGTCAAATGCATTGGTTTGTCACAAATTCTAACCCTAGAAACAGTAACAAAGCTGTTTACTGCTTTGAATCAATGTTTTCTCGGTTTTAGCCTGTTTCGGGACAAAATGGGTAAAAGTGGTGTCTAAACACTGCAAATTCAACCCAAACTCTTATAATTAGTCAAATGCATTGGATTGCTACATATTTTGACTCTAGAAAGAGTAACAAAGCTGTTTATTGCTTCGAGTCAATGTTTTCTCTTGGTTTTAGCCTGTTTTCTCGGTTTATGCCTATTTTGGGATATAACGGCTTTTAGTATTGTCTAAACACTCCAAATTCATCCCGAACTCTTAGAATTAGTCAAATGCATTGGTTTGTCACACATTCTAACCCTAGAAACAGTAACAAATCTTTTTACTACTTTGAATCAATGTTTTCTCGGTTTTAGCTTGTTTCGGGACAAAATGGGTATAATTGGTGTCTAAACACTCCAAATTCAACCCAAACTCTTATAATTAGTCAAATGCATTGGATTGTTACATATTTTGACGCTAGAAAGAGTAACATAGCTGTTTATTGCTTCGAATCAATGTTTTCTCTCGGTTTTAGCCTGTTTTCTCGGTTTATGCCTATTTTGGTATATAACGGCTTTTAGTATTGTCTAAACACTCCAAATTCATCCCAAACTCTTAGAATTAGTCAAATGCATTGGTTTGTCAATCATTCTGACCCTAGAAACAGTAACAAAGCTGTTTACTGCTTTGAATCAATGTTTTCTCGGTTTTAGTCTATTTCGGGACAAAATGGATAAAAGTGGTGTCTAAACACTCCAAATTCAACTCGAGCTCTTATAATTAGTCAAATGCATTGGATTGCTACATATTTTGTCCCTAGAAAGAGTAACATAGCTGTTTACTACTTCGAATCAATGTTTTCTCTGGGTTTTAGCCTGTTTTCTCGGTTTATGCCTATTTTAGGATATAACGGGTTTAAGTATTGTCTAAACACTCCAAATTCATCCCGAACTCTTACAAGTAGTCAAATGCATTGGTTTGTCACACATTCTAACCCTAGAAACAGTAACAAATCTTTTTACTACTTTGAATCAATGTTTTCTCGGTTTTTGCCTGTTTCGGGACAAAATGGGTATAATTGGTGTCTAAACACTCCAAATTCAACCCAAACTCTTATAATTAGTCAAATGCATTGGATTGTTACATATTTTGACTCTAGTAAGAGTAACAAAGCTGTTTATTGCTTCGAGTCAATGTTTTCTCTTGGTTTAGCCTGTTTTCTCGGTTTATGCCTATTTTGGGATATAACGGCTTTTAGTATTGTCTAAACACTCCAAATTCATCCCGAACTCTTAGAATTAGTCAAATGCATTGGTTTGTCAAACATTCTGACCCTAGAAACAGTAACAAAGCTGTTTACTGCTTTGAATCAATGTTTTCTCGGTTTTCGTCTGTTTCGGGACAAAATGGGTATAATTGGTGTCTAAACACTCCAAATTCAACCCAAACTCTTATAATTAGTCAAATGCATTGGATTGTTACATATTTTGACGCTAGAAAGAGTAACATAGCTGTTTACTACTTCGAATCAATGTTTTCTCTCGGTTTTAGCCTGTTTTCTCGGTTTATGCCTATTTTGGGATATAACGGCTTTTAGTATTGTCTAAACACTCCAAATTCATCCCAAACTCTTAGAATTAGTCAAATGAATTGGTTTGTCAATCATTCTGACCCTAGAAACAGTAACAAAGCTGTTTACTACTTTGAATCAATGTTTTCTCGGTTTTAGTCTATTTCGGGACAAAATGGATAAAAGTGGTGTCTAAACACTCCAAATTCAACTCGAGCTCTTATAATTAGTCAAATGCATTGGATTGCTACATATTTTGACCCTAGAAAGAGTAACATAGCTGTTTACTACTTCGAATCAATGTTTTCTCTCGGTTTTAGCCTGTTTTCTCGGTTTATGCCTATTTTAGGATATAACGGGTTTAAGTATTGTCTAAACACTCCAAATTCATCCCGAACTCTTACAATTAGTCAAATGCATTGGTTTGTCACACATTTTGATCCTAGAAATAGTAACAAAGCTGTTTACTGCTTTGAATCAATGTTTTCTTGGTTTTAGCCTGTTTCGGGACAAAATGGGTATAATTGGTGTCTAAATACTCCAAATTCAACACAAACTCTTATAATTAGTCAAATGCATTGGATTGTTACATATTTTGACCCTAGAAAGAGTAACAAAGCTGTTTATTGCTTAGAATCAATGTTTTCTCTCAGTTTTAGCATGTTTTCTCGGTTTATGCCTATTTTGGGATATAACGGCTTTTAGTGTTGTCTAAACACTCCAAATTCATCCCGAACTCTTGGAATTAGTCAAATGCATTGGTTTGTCAAACATTCTGACCCTAGAAACAGTAACAAAGCTGTTTACTGCTTTGAATCAATTTTTTCTCGGTTTTAGCCTGTTTCGGGACAAAATGGGTAAAAGTGGTGTCTAAACACTGCAAATTCAACTCGAGCTCTTATAATTAGTCGAATGCATTGGATTGCTACATATTTTGACTCTAGAAAGAGTAACATAGCTGTTTACTACTTCGAATCAATGTTTTCTCTCGGTTTTAGCCTGTTTTCTCGGTTTATGCCTATTTTAGGATATAACGGGTTTAAGTATTGTCTAAACACTCCAAATTCATCCCGAACTCTTACAATTAGTCAAATGCATTGGTTTGTCACAAATTCTAACCCTAGAAACAGTAACAAATCTTTTTACTACTTTGAATCAATGTTTTCTCGGTTTTAGCCTGTTTCGGGACAAAATGGGTATAATTGGTGTCTAAACACTCCAAATTCAACCCAAACTCTTATAATTAGTCAAATGCATTGGATTTTTACATATTTTGACCCTAGTAAGAGTAACAAAGCTGTTTATTGATTCGAATCAATGTTTTCTCTCTGTTTTAGCCTGTTTTCTCGGTTTATGCCTATTTTGGGATATAACGGCTTTAAGTATTGTCTAAACACTCCAAATTCATCCCAAAGTCTTACAATTAGTCAAATGCATTTGTTTGTCACACATTCTAACCCTAGAAACAGTAACAAATCTTTTTACTACTTTGAATCAATGTTTTCTTGGTTTTAGCCTGTTTCGGGACAAAATGGGTAAAAGTGGTGTCTAAACACTCCAAATTCAACTCGAGCTCTTATAATTAGTCAAATGCATTGGATTGTTACATATTTTGACCCTCGAAAGAGTAACAAAGCTGTTTATTGCTTCGAATCAATGTTTTCTCTCGGTTTTAGCCTGTTTTCTCGGTTTATGCCTATTTTGGGATATAACGGCTTTTAGTGTTGTCTAAACACTCCAAATTCATCCCGAACTCTTAGAATTAGTCAAATGCATTGGTTTGTCAAACATTCTGACCCTAGAAACAGTAACAAAGCTGTTTACTGCTTTGAATCAATGTTTTCTTCGTTTTAGCCTGTTTCGGGACAAAATGGGTTTAAGTGTTGTCTAAACACTCCAAATTCATCCCGAACTTTTACAATTAGTTAAATGCATAGAATTTTTACACATTTTGACCCTAGAAACAGTAACAAAGCTGTTTACTGCTTTGAATCAATGTTTTCTCGGTTTAGCCTGTTTCGGGACAAAATGGGTATAAGTGGTGTCTAAACACTCCAAATTTATTCCGAACTCTTACAATAAGTCAAATGCATGGGATTGGCACACATTCTAACCCTAGAAACAGTAACAAATCTTTTGACTACTTTGAATCAATGTTTTCTCGGGTTTAGCCTGTTTCGTGACAAAATGGGTAAAACTGGTGTCTAAACACTCCAAATTCAACCCGAGCTCTTATAATTAGTAAAATGCATTGGATTGTTACATATTTCGACCCTAGAAAGAGTAACATAGCTGTTTACTACTTTGACTCAATATTTTCTCTCGGTTTTAGCCTGTTTTCTCGGTTTATGCCTATTTTAGGATATAATGGGTTTAAGTGTTGTCTAAACACTCCGAATTCATCCCGAACTCTTACAAGTAGTCAAATGCATTGGTTTGTCACACATTCTAACCCTAGAAACAGTAACAAATCTTTTTACTACTTTGAATCAATGTTTTCTCGGTTTTAGCTTGTTTCGGGACAAAATGGGTATAATTGGTATCTAAACACTCCAAATTCAACCCAAACTCTTATAATTAGTCAAATGCATTGGATTGTTACATATTTTGACCCTAGAAAGAGTAACAAAGCTGTTTATTGCTTCGAATCAATGTTTTCTCTCGGTTTTAGCCTGTTTTCTCGGTTTATGCCTATTTTGGGATATAACGGCTTTTAGTATTGTCTAAACACTCCAAATTCATCCCAAACTCTTAGAATTAGTCAAATGCATTGGTTTGTCAATCATTCTGACCCTAGAAACAGTAACAAAGCTGTTTACTGCTTTGAATCAATGTTTTCTCGGTTTTAGTCTATTTCGGGACAAAATGGATAAAAGTGGTGTCTAAACACTCCAAATTCAACTCGAGCTCTTATAATTAGTCAAATGCATTGGATTGCTACATATTTTGACCCTAGAAAGAGTAACATAGCTGTTTACTACTTCGAATCAATGTTTTCTCTCGGTTTTAGCCTGTTTTCTCGGTTTATGCCTATTTTAGGACATAACGGGTTTAAGTATTGTCTAAACACTCCGAATTCATCCCGAACTCTTACAAGTAGTCAAATGCATTGGTTTGTCACACATTTTGATCCTAGAAATAGTAACAAAGCTGTTTACTGCTTTGAATCAATGTTTTCTTGGTTTTAGCCTGTTTCGGGACAAAATGGGTATAATTGGTGTCTAAATACTCCAAATTCAACACAAACTCTTATAATTAGTCAAATGCATTGGATTGTTACATATTTTGACCCTAGAAAGAGTAACAAAGCTGTTTATTGCTTAGAATCAATGTTTTCTCTCAGTTTTAGCATGTTTTCTCGGTTTATGCCTATTTTGGGATATAACGGCTTTTAGTGTTGTCTAAACACTCCAAATTCATCCCGAACTCTTGGAATTAGTCAAATGCATTGGTTTGTCAAACATTCTGACCCTAGAAACAGTAACAAAGCTGTTTACTGCTTTGAATCAATTTTTTCTCGGTTTTAGCCTGTTTCGGGACAAAATGGGTAAAAGTGGTGTCTAAACACTGCAAATTCAACTCGAGCTCTTATAATTAGTCGAATGCATTGGATTGCTACATATTTTGACTCTAGAAAGAGTAACATAGCTGTTTACTACTTCGAATCAATGTTTTCTCTCGGTTTTAGCCTGTTTTCTCGGTTTATGCCTATTTTAGGATATAACGGGTTTAAGTATTGTCTAAACACTCCAAATTCATCCCGAACTCTTACAATTAGTCAAATGCATTGGTTTGTCACAAATTCTAACCCTAGAAACAGTAACAAATCTTTTTACTACTTTGAATCAATGTTTTCTCGGTTTTAGCCTGTTTCGGGACAAAATGGGTATAATTGGTGTCTAAACACTCCAAATTCAACCCAAACTCTTATAATTAGTCAAATGCATTGGATTTTTACATATTTTGACCCTAGTAAGAGTAACAAAGCTGTTTATTGATTCGAATCAATGTTTTCTCTCTGTTTTAGCCTGTTTTCTCGGTTTATGCCTATTTTGGGATATAACGGCTTTAAGTATTGTCTAAACACTCCAAATTCATCCCAAAGTCTTACAATTAGTCAAATGCATTTGTTTGTCACACATTCTAACCCTAGAAACAGTAACAAATCTTTTTACTACTTTGAATCAATGTTTTCTTGGTTTTAGCCTGTTTCGGGACAAAATGGGTAAAAGTGGTGTCTAAACACTCCAAATTCAACTCGAGCTCTTATAATTAGTCAAATGCATTGGATTGTTACATATTTTGACCCTCGAAAGAGTAACAAAGCTGTTTATTGCTTCGAATCAATGTTTTCTCTCGGTTTTAGCCTGTTTTCTCGGTTTATGCCTATTTTGGGATATAACGGCTTTTAGTGTTGTCTAAACACTCCAAATTCATCCCGAACTCTTAGAATTAGTCAAATGCATTGGTTTGTCAAACATTCTGACCCTAGAAACAGTAACAAAGCTGTTTACTGCTTTGAATCAATGTTTTCTTCGTTTTAGCCTGTTTCGGGACAAAATGGGTTTAAGTGTTGTCTAAACACTCCAAATTCATCCCGAACTTTTACAATTAGTTAAATGCATAGAATTTTTACACATTTTGACCCTAGAAACAGTAACAAAGCTGTTTACTGCTTTGAATCAATGTTTTCTCGGTTTAGCCTGTTTCGGGACAAAATGGGTATAAGTGGTGTCTAAACACTCCAAATTTATTCCGAACTCTTACAATAAGTCAAATGCATGGGATTGGCACACATTCTAACCCTAGAAACAGTAACAAATCTTTTGACTACTTTGAATCAATGTTTTCTCGGGTTTAGCCTGTTTCGTGACAAAATGGGTAAAACTGGTGTCTAAACACTCCAAATTCAACCCGAGCTCTTATAATTAGTAAAATGCATTGGATTGTTACATATTTCGACCCTAGAAAGAGTAACATAGCTGTTTACTACTTTGACTCAATATTTTCTCTCGGTTTTAGCCTGTTTTCTCGGTTTATGCCTATTTTAGGATATAATGGGTTTAAGTGTTGTCTAAACACTCCGAATTCATCCCGAACTCTTACAAGTAGTCAAATGCATTGGTTTGTCACACATTCTAACCCTAGAAACAGTAACAAATCTTTTTACTACTTTGAATCAATGTTTTCTCGGTTTTAGCTTGTTTCGGGACAAAATGGGTATAATTGGTATCTAAACACTCCAAATTCAACCCAAACTCTTATAATTAGTCAAATGCATTGGATTGTTACATATTTTGACCCTAGAAAGAGTAACAAAGCTGTTTATTGCTTCGAATCAATGTTTTCTCTCGGTTTTAGCCTGTTTTCTCGGTTTATGCCTATTTTGGGATATAACGGCTTTTAGTATTGTCTAAACACTCCAAATTCATCCCAAACTCTTAGAATTAGTCAAATGCATTGGTTTGTCAATCATTCTGACCCTAGAAACAGTAACAAAGCTGTTTACTGCTTTGAATCAATGTTTTCTCGGTTTTAGTCTATTTCGGGACAAAATGGATAAAAGTGGTGTCTAAACACTCCAAATTCAACTCGAGCTCTTATAATTAGTCAAATGCATTGGATTGCTACATATTTTGACCCTAGAAAGAGTAACATAGCTGTTTACTACTTCGAATCAATGTTTTCTCTCGGTTTTAGCCTGTTTTCTCGGTTTATGCCTATTTTAGGACATAACGGGTTTAAGTATTGTCTAAACACTCCGAATTCATCCCGAACTCTTACAAGTAGTCAAATGCATTGGTTTGTCACACATTCTAACCCTAGAAACAGTAACAAATCTTTTTACTACTATGAATCAATGTTTTCTCGGTTTTAGCTTGTTTCGGGACAAAATGGGTATAATTGGTGTCTTAACACTCCAAATTCAACCCAAACTCTTATAATTAGTCAAATGCATTGGATTGTTACATATTTTGACCCTAGAAAGAGTAACAAAGCTGTTTATTGCTTCGAATCAATGTTTTCTCTCGGTTTTAGCCTGTTTTCTCGGTTTATGCCTATTTTGGGATATAACGGCTTTTAGTATTGTCTAAACACTCCAAATTCATCCCAAACTCTTAGAATTAGTCAAATGCATTGGTTTGTCAATCATTCTGACCCTAGAAACAGTAACAAAGCTGTTTACTGCTTTGAATCAATGTTTTCTTGGTTTTAGTCTATTTCGGGACAAAATGGATAAAAGTGGTGTCTAAACACTCCAAATTCAACTCGAGCTCTTATAATTAGTCAAATGCATTGGATTGCTACATATTTTGACCCTAGAAAGAGTAACATAGCTGTTTACTACTTCGAATCAATGTTTTCTCTCGGTTTTAGCCTGTTTTCTCGGTTTATGCCTATTTTAGGATATAACGGGTTTAAGTATTGTCTAAACACTCCGAATTCATCCCGAACTCTTACAAGTAGTCAAATGCATTGGTTTGTCACACATTCTAACCCTAGAAACAGTAACAAATCTTTTTACTACTTTGAATCAATGTTTTCTCGGTTTTAGCTTGTTTCGGGACAAAATGGGTATAATTGGTGTCTAAACACTCCAAATTCAACCCAAACTCTTATAATTAGTCAAATGCATTGGATTGTTACATATTTTGACCCTAGAAAGAGTAACAAAGCTGTTTATTGCTTCGAATCAATGTTTTCTCTCGGTTTTAGCCTGTTTTCTCGGTTTATGCCTATTTTGGGATATAACGGCTTTTAGTATTGTCTAAACACTCCAAATTCATCCCAAACTCTTAGAATTAGTCAAATGCATTGGTTTGTCAATCATTCTGACCCTAGAAACAGTAACAAAGCTGTTTACTGCTTTGAATCAATGTTTTCTCGGTTTTAGTCTATTTCGGGACAAAATGGATAAAAGTGGTGTCTAAACACTCCAAATTCAACTCGAGCTCTTATAATTAGTCAAATGCATTGGATTGCTACATATTTTGACCCTAGAAAGAGTAACATAGCTGTTTACTACTTCGAATCAATGTTTTCTCTCGGTTTTAGCCTGTTTTCTCGGTTTATGCCTATTTTAGGATATAACTGGTTTAAGTATTGTCTAAACACTCCAAATTCATCCCGAACTCTTACAATTAGTCAAATGCATTGGTTTGTCACACATTCTAACCATAGAAACAGTAACAAATCTTTTTACGACTTTGAATCAATGTTTTCTCGGTTTTAGCCTGTTTCGGGACAAAATGGGTATAAGTGGTGTCTAAATACTCCAAATTCAACACAAACTCTTATAATTAGTCAAATGCATTGGACTTTTACATATTTTGACCCTAGAAAGAGTAACATAGCTGTTTATTGTTTAGAATCAATGTTTTCTCTCGGTTTTAGCCTGTTTTCTCGGTTTATGCCTATTTTGGGATATAACGGCTTTTAGTGTTGTCTAAACACTCCAAATTCATCCCGAACTCTTAGAATTAGTCAAATGCATTGGTTTGTCAAACATTCTGACCCTAGAAACAGTAACAAAGCTTTTTACTGCTTTGAATCAATGTTTTCTCGGTTTTAGCCTGTTTCGGGACAAAATGGGTAAAAGTGGTGTCTAAACACTGCAAATTCAACTCGAGCTCTTATAATTAGTCAAATGCATTGGATTGTTACATATTTTGAACCTAGAAAGAGTAACAAAGCTGTTTATTGCTTCGAATCAATGTTTTCTCTCGGTTTTAGCCTGTTTTCTCGGTTTATGCCTATTTTGGGATATAACGGCTTTTAGTATTGTCTAAACACTCCAAATTCATCCCGAACTCTTAGAATTAGTCAAATGCATTGGTTTGTCAAACATTCTGACCCTAGAAACAGTAACAAAGCTGTTTACTGCTTTGAATCAATGTTTTCTCGGTTTTAGCCTATTTCGGGACAAAATGGGTAAAAGTGGTGTCTAAACACTCCAAATTCAACTCGAGCTCTTATAATTAGTCAAATGCATTGGATTGCTACATATTTTGACCCTAGAAAGAGTAACATAGCTGTTTACTACTTCGAATCAATGTTTTCTCTCGGTTTTAGCCTGTTTTCTCGGTTTATGCCTATTTTAGGATATAACGGGTTTAAGTATTGTCTAAACACTCCAAATTCATCCCGAACTATTCCAAGTAGTCAAATGCATTGGTTTGTCACACACTCTAACCCTAGAAACAGTAACAATTCTTTTTACTACTTTGAATCAATGTTTTCTCGGTTTTAGCTTGTTTCGGGACAAAATGGGTATAATTGGTGTCTAAACACTCCAAATTCAACCCAAACTCTTATAATTAGTCAAATGCATTGGATTGTTACATATTTTGACCCTAGAAAGAGTAACAAAGCTGTTTATTGATTCGAATCAATGTTTTCTCTCGGTTTTAGCCTGTTTTCTCGGTTTATGCCTATTTTGGGATATAACGGCTTTTAGTGTTGTCTAAACACTCCAAATTCATCCCGAACTCTTAGAATTAGTCAAATGCATTGGTTTGTCAAACATTCTGACCCTAGAAACAGTAACAAAGCTGTTTACTGCTTTGAATCAATGTTTTCTCGGTTTTAGCCTGTTTCGGGACAAAATGGGTAAAAGTGGTGTCTAAACACTCCAAATTCAACTCGAGCTCTTATAATTAGTCAAATGCATTGGATTGCTACATATTTTGACCCTAGAAAGAGTAACATAGCTGTTTACTACTTCGAATCAATGTTTTCTCTCGGTTTTAGCCTGTTTTCTCGGTTTATGCCTATTTTAGGATATAACGGGTTTAAGTATTGTCTAAACACTCCAAATTCATCCCGAACTCTTACAATTAGTCAAATGCATTGGTTTGTCACAAATTCTAACCCTAGAAACAGTAACAAATCTTTTTACTAATTTGAATCAATGTTTTCTCGGTTTTACCCTGTTTCGGGACAAAATGGGTATAATTGGTGTCTAAACACTCCAAATTCAACCCAAACTCTTATAATTAGTCAAATGCATTGGCTTGTTACATATTTTGACCCTAGTAAGAGTAACAAAGCTGTTTATTGCTTCGAGTCAATTTTTTCTCTTGGTTTAGCCTGTTTTCTCGGTTTATGCCTATTTTGGGATATAACGGCTTTTAGTATTGCCTAAACACTCCAAATTCATCCCGAACTCTTAGAATTAGTCAAATGCATTGGTTTGTCAAACATTCTGACCCTAGAAACAGTAACAAAGCTGTTTACTGCTTTGAATCAATGTTTTCTCGGTTTTCGTCTGTTTCGGGACAAAATGGGTAAAAGTGGTGTCTAAACACTCCAAATTCAACTCGAGCTCTTATAATTAGTCAAATGCATTGGATTGCTACATATTTTGACCCTAGAAAGAGTAACATAGGTGTTTATTGCTTCGAATCAATGTTTTCTCTCGGTTTTAGCCTGTTTTCTCGGTTTATGCCTATTTTAGGATATAACGAGTTTAAGTATTGTCTAAACACTCCAAATTCATCCCGAAGTCTTACAATTAGTCAAATGCATTTGTTTGTCACACATTCTAACCCTAGAAACAGTAACAAATCTTTTTACTACTTTGAATCAATGTTTTCTTGGTTTTAGCCTGTTTCGGGACAAAATGGGTATAATTGGTGTCTAAAGACTCCAAATTCAACACAAAGTCTTATAATTAGTCAAATGCATTGGATTGTTACATATTTTGACCCTAGAAATAGTAACAAAGCTGTTTATTGCTTCGAATCAATGTTTTCTCTCGGTTTTAGCCTGTTTTCTCGGGTTATGCCTATTTTGGGATATAACGGCTTTTAGTGTTGTCTAAACACTCCAAATTCATCCCGAACTCTTAGAATTAGTCAAATGCCTTGGTTTGTCAAACATTCTAACCCTAGAAACAGTAACAAAGCTGTTTACTGCTTTGAATCAATGTTTTCTCGGTTTTAGCTGGTTTCGGGACAAATTGGGTAAAAGTGGTGTCTAAACACTCCAAATTCAACTCGAGCTCTTATAATTAGTCAAATGCATTGGATTGCTACATACTTTGACCCTAGAAAGAGTAACATAGCTGTTTATTGCTTGGAATCAATGATTTCTCTCGGTTTTAGCCTGTTTTCTCGGTTTATGCCTATTTTGGGATATAACGGCTTTTAGTGTTGTCTAAACACTCCAAATTCATCCTGAACTCTTAGAATTAGTCAAATGCATTGGTTTGTCAAACATTCTGACCCTAGAAACAGTGACAAAGCTGTTTACTGCTTTGATCAATGTTTTCTCGGTTTTAGCCTGTTTCGGGATGATGTTCATATATTTTACCTTGTTTTCCCTTAGTTTATTCACAACTTTTGCATCTTTTGCTATCCATTTAGGCCATTATTGTGTAGCTTTAGGACTAATCATGCATTAGAGTGTAGTTGCATTGCATTTGCATCTTTTCATGCATAAACAGGTGATTTTGGAGCTTAAGGAGCATGGAAGCAATGTTGAGGAGAAGTGAAGCTGTCCTGAGGAGAAAACAAGAGAGTTAAGGCTGTAGAATCAAGGTCTGGAGTCCAACTCGACCGCATCACTCGACCACCACTCGACCGTGTGCTGAGGAGGACTCGACCGAGTGGAGAATGCACGAGAGAAGCCAGCTCGACCAGCCACTCGACCGAGCACTGGTCGAGTTGACCGAGCCGTTGACCACTTTGACTTTTTGTATTTTTAGGGCTTCCACCTCACCTCCTATATAAGGCCCTTGTACTTGCAGCCACAAAAGAGTCCAGCTTTTTAGAGAGTCTAAAACCTAGTTTTTACCTTTTTTAGTTATTATTCCTTTTGCACTTTTATTTTATTTTTAGATCTTGTACTTGTTTGAGAGAGAAATACTAGATTCTTATATTTTGTTTGTTTCATAACTTTCAAAGTATTAAGATTTCGAGTTTTATTCCTTCATCAATATTGTAGATCTCTGTTTCATCTCTCTAATGATGCAAGTTTCATTATTTTCTGGGTTTTTGACATATTTCACCATGTGTTCTTGTGAGTAGTTTGTTTAGGACCTTGAGGATGGGTTAGGCTGGGTTGATCTTGTGGTTTGTTTGATTTGGTCAAGCTTGATTGTTGTAGATCTCTTCTAGGCTAGATGATCTTAATGCTGATCCTATATCTGAGAGGGTAGGGTTTGATTTCAAGCATCTTAGCATCACACCAATGTCTAAGGAGCATAGATAAGGCTAGATCTAGAGCTTACCATTAGGCTTGCTAAGAGATTAGAAGTCTTGTTTGGTTTGAGATGTACTGCTTAATGCCTGCTTGTGTAGATTCTTTTCTTTGTGAGAACAAGTCTAGAATTGCATAGGTTTGATTGTTTCTTGTCATGAGAGTGGATTAAACATGTATTAGAATAGTATGTCTAGAGATCAGCTCAATGTTTGCTTGAGATTTGTTGACCAAGTTAGATAACCACAATGATTAGCTCAGCCCATGAATCCCTCCTCAAGGCCTTCTTTGTTTATTGAAATCCTAGTCTAAATATCATTGCTTTTTTGTTGTTTGATTGGTTTTAGCATTGCTCTGTTTTTCTTGTGTTGCTCTGTTTCACGTTTAAGTCTAGCTCGACCACGTACTCGACCTACACTCGGTCGAGTGCTGCTCGAGTTCATCCCCAGAACTTGTGTTTTTGATTTGTGATTGTCTTGTTCCATTCCTGTTTCATTTCCATTGCATTCACGTAGTTTCCTGTTCATTACTTGTCTTGCATTAGTTCATTAGCATAGTTTCTATCTTTGTTCTAGTTTCATTATAGCTTCAAGTTGTTTGTTCTGTTTGCATTTAGTATCCTGTTCTAGTTGTTTTTACTTTCTGCATTTCATATTGTTGGAACACATGGGCGTGTGTCTTAAGAGGACTAGGCCCCTTCTCTCTTCCATATGTCTTGATAGAACTCGGCCATATGGACACTCGGCCATATACTCGTACGGACGGCCGTACGGACAGCCGTACGGACATGACCAAAGCCACAAGGTGATTCATGATCAATACTCCCCCTCAAGCTTAGCCAAATGAAATGACTAAGCTTGGAACACATGAAACACCACCTCATTAAAAACCTTAGCACAGAAAACCTCATGGGACAAAACTATGTTAAGGGAAAAAGACTGTGATGTCCATGTGCTAGGGAAGTAGATCATGGGCGTGTGAGGTCTACGAGCCCAAGTTTGCTATGAATATGTTCACAAACGTTTGGACAGGCAGCCTTGGTGAAGATGTCCGCCAGTTGATCTCCACTTGGGGTGTAACATGGGAGTGTGACGCCTTCTTGAATCTTCTCTCTAACTTTGTGACAATCTACTTCAATATGTTTGGTTCTTTCATGAAAGACAGGGTTAGTTGCAATGTGAATGGCCGCTTGATTGTCACAATGCATGATGATTGGCTTCTTTGACTCGATACCCAGATCCTTGAGAAGTGCCTTAAGCCATGTGAGCTCGTTGGTCAGCTTCCTCATGGCTCTATACTCAGCTTCAGCACTCGAACATGATACTACCTTTTGCTTCTTGGATTTCCATGTAACAAGGTTCCCTCCAATGAATGTACAGTACCCCGTGGTTGAGCGTCTGTCTAATGTATCACCAGCATAGTCTGCATCGCAATAGCCCACAATTTCGGTATTGGAGTTCTTTCCCATCCATATACCTTGGCCCGGGCTTCCTTTAAGATAGCCTAGGAGTCTTTCCACCATACTCCAGTGATATTTGGTTGGTGCCTTCATGAACTGGCTTACCTGATTCACAGCATAACATATATCAGGTCTCGTTATGGTAAGGTAAATCAACTTACCTACAAGGCGTCTATATCGTGCCACATTGTCATATGGCTCGTCTAATGGGTCAAGCGAAGTTTCTGGTGCAGTTTGGCGCTGATGCTCCCCCTTTCGCTTGGCCTGGAATCCTTCTTCAAGTGGTGTAGGTGCCGGTCTCACACCAAGTTTTCCTGTCTCACTTAAAAGATCAAGAGCATACTTTCGTTGGGAAAGAAACAAACCCTCCGAAGAGCGGTAGATTTTAATACCAAGAAAGTATTTGAGCTCACCAAGGTCTTTAATATCAAATGTAGAATGAAGGAAAGCTTTAGTGTTTAGTATACCGTCCTTGTCATCACCGGAGACGATGATGTCATCAACATAGATAAGAACAACCACACGGCCAGTGTCGGTTCTACGAGTGAAAAGTGTATGATCAGCCTCCGAGCGGGTGAAACCATGATGCATAAGAGTGGAGCTCAGCTTATGGTACCAAGCACGTGGAGACTGTTTTAAACCATATATGGCCTTGCGAAGACGGAGAACCTTGCCGGGTGCCACAATATCTTCCAGGCCGGCCGGAGGGCGCATGTACACTTCCTCCTCCAGCTCCCCCTGAAGAAAAGCATTCTTGACGTCCATTTGCCAAAGATCCCATGACAAGTTCGTGGCCAGAGAAAGAACAACCTGGACTGTGTGAAGTTTGGCAACCGGAGCAAAGGTGTCCGTGTAGTCGGTCCCATATGTTTGAGTAAACCCACGAGCCACCAACCGAGCTTTGTGACGTTCAATATCACCATTACTCAAGAACTTGATTGTAAAGACCCACTTAGAACTAACGGCCTTCTTCCCTTTTGGAAGGTCGGTCTCTTCCCATGTATTGTTCCGGACCATCGCGCCAGTTTCATCCGCCACAGCATCCACCCACACTTGGTGGTCCTTGGCTTCATCATACGACTGAGGAATGAAGTGCTCCTCGACTTTGCCAAGAAAGGCCGCATGATCCGGAGGGAACTGAGCAAGCGAACACACAGCCTGAATAGGATGAGCGACAGCTTGATTGTTGTAGTAGACGCGCTTATCTTTCCAAGTGGACGGGTGGAACCTGAGGCGTTCACTTCTCCTAGGTGGAACCGTCGGTTGAGTGACTATTTGATCAGCATGTTCAGTGTGATCATCATTGGTTGGTTCCATAGCTTGTATTGAGTCATCCTGGTCTCTCTGCGGGGCCATGGCTTCATCATTGGCCCCGGGTAGCGGTTCACTGGTGGCAGGTGAGAGCAGTGTGTCAGTGGTGCGAGCTTCCCGCTGTTGCCCCTGTTCCAATAGTGTAGTAATGCCAAGGTGGTTGAGAAGGAATCGCAAGTTGGCAGCTCGGTCCGAAGTAGAGTTTGGTAAGTCTTTCAAGCTCTCCCAATCCTTTGTCTCATAGTAGCCTTGACATCGCGAGAGATAAGTGTGCGGCTAGTAGAGGGGTCATAGCACTTATACCCCTTTTGGCTTGCTGAATAGCCGATAAACATGCACTTCGTGCTCTTAGCATCGAGCTTACTGCGTTGTTCACCTGGTACTAAGACAAAACACACACAGCCAAACACGCGTAAGTGTTCAAGGAAAGGTTTAACCTTGTTGAGTACCTCATATGGTGACTTGTCCTGTAAGACTTTTGTTGGTGTCCTATTGATTAAGTAACATGCCATCAGCACAGCATCTCCCCAAAACCTCTTGGTGACATTGGTGTGGAACATCATCGAACGTGCCACTTCCATGAGATGTCGATTCTTCCTTTCGGCTACACCATTTTGTTGGGGTGTGTAAGGACAACTTGTTTGTTGGAGTATGCCATGCTTGGTTAGATGTTCTTTGAGTTTTTGACTTGTATATTCTCCACCATTATCCGATCTTAGTACCTTTATTTTAGCATTGAAGTGATTAGTAACATAGTTTTGGAAATTAACAAAGGCATCATAGACTCTATCTTTAGATGGTAGCAAGGTCAGCCATGTATACTTAGACTTCTCATCAATAAAGGTCACAAAATACTTGTTGTTATCCCTAGATAGACATGGAGAGGTCCACACATCAGAATGTACTAAGTCAAAGCAATGCTCATAAATGGTAGTAGATTTGGGAAAAACAGACTTGCAATGTTTTCCAAGGATACAAGACTCACAACTAGAGTTATCAAAAGAAACATTAGGCAACATTAATTCAAAAGCTCGAGAGTGAGGGTGGCCTAGTCTAGCATGCCACAACTCACTTGGAATACTACTAAGACTAGATATAAAGGAAGACATATTAGAAGAGTTTGATGAAGTTTTCTCTAGGACATAGAGGTTTCCTCTAGCATCTCCTTCTCCAAGAATCTTTCCAGTCTCAATATCCTGAAAATGCACACTATTAGGTCCAAAAATAGTATAACAGTTTAAATCAGTAGTAGCTTTCTTAACCGATAAGAGATTAGATGTAAAAGTAGGCATAAAGAAAGCTTTTGAGTTCTTATTAAATAGTTTCAAGTCACCTATCCCTTTCACAGGTATTTGTTCCCCATTAGCAATAATAACATTCCCTACTGCCGGTTTTATGTTGCTAATTAGACTAGGGTTACTAATCATGTGGTGAGAAGCACCCGAGTCAACAACAAGTGACCTACTTGGTCTAGAGGTAAGAAAAGAGATACCGGATTCTTTGAGTGAGGCAATGGAACGAATAAGGGCTTCTATATCAGACTTCCTCACCACCTCCCCATAGGATGCAGTCATGGCCGTCTCTTCGCCTTGTCTCGATGACCCGGCCCCTTTTTCACCTACCGCTTCCTTGGAGAGGTTAGCTTTGAACTTGGCCGGTTTGAGATGGGGATGAAGGACCCAGCACTTGTCTTTCATATGGCCCCGCTTCTTGCAATGGTCACACACCCATACCTTCCTATCTTCTTGCCTATACACTCCTTTGTTAGCCGTTGCAAGCTCCCCCTTACCGCTAAACAAGTTTAGAGATCCTTGTTCTTTCTGAATTTGAGAACAAATGTCTTCAAAGGAGGGAAGTTTGTCAGCCCTTAGGATGTGCTTCAAGAGATCGTTGAAAGATGGGTTCAAGGTGAGGAGAAGGCCAAAGACCTTGTCTTGTTCCTTCCTTTCATTCAACACCTTCGGATCGAGTGTGCTTGGCCGCAACATGTCAAGTTCGGACCATAGTGCACGGAACTTACCAAGGTGTCTAGCGAACTCCAAATCTTCTTGATTTAGCTCACTAATGGCCTTCTTGACCTCAAAAACTCGAGTCAAGTTGGAGACATTACAATACACATTCTTGAGTGTGTCCCACAACTCCCTCGCCGTTTCGCAATATGAGTATGCTTCAAGGATTGGCGTGTCAAGAGAGTTCTGAAGGACAGAGAGGACAACTTGGTCTTCTTGAAACCACTTGGCCTTCCTCTCACTCTCTTCTTCTACTTCCACCTCGGAAGCACCTTCATCTTCTCCTTTGAGGTTTTGTTTTGAAGTATAGCCGGTTTCGACATGACTCCAAAGACCACGACCTCCAAGGGCAGTTCTTGTGGTTCTTGTCCACAGCAAGTAGTTTGTTCCTTTAAGAACAACCGGTGTCACAATGGGCTTAGCGTTTTCCATGGTTTTAAAGCTATGGACCGTTGGATAAAGCGATTACCCGGAGAGTAAAAGAAGCAAGAGTAAAAGATTGAATGAGAAAATTTGAAGAATAGAAGAAGAGTTGAGTGAGATCGTTAGGAACAGCAAACTTGCTCTGATACCATGTTGGTTTAAGCGGAAGTTAAGCTAGAAGTGTAAGAGTGAAGAGGGTTTAGATGAGTGAAGAACAAAGAGAATAAGAGAAGAATGATATTTCATTAGTATGCTTATTACAATGTCGGCTACATACTTTAAATAGGAGGACAAACTAGGGCTACACACTTTTGAATTAACAAGTGGGTGATAGGGACATAGAGAGAGAGATAGAGATCCCAATGGTGATAGTGACCGGTCATGGTCTCCTAGGACGAAGCCAGCCTGTGATCATGTCCCTCCTTATCTCCCAACGGCTACAATAGGAACTTTGGGTCCTTCACTTGGGCCTTAAGAGGACTAGGCCCCTTCTCTCTTCCATATGTCTTGATAGAACTCGGTCATATGGACACTCGGCCATATACTCGTACGGACGGCCGTACGGACAGCCGTACGGACATGACCAAAGCCACAAGGTGATTCATGATAAATACATATCTCATTTTAGGATTATTAGTGACAAACAATCTTTACAATTGGCTTGACTTAGACTCATATGCACATCTTAATTGTTCACAATCACTCAGATAGGATTGACACCTCTTATACTGCAACTGCATAAGGGGAATTGAAACACCCTGACTTCTATTCATTCCATACATCATCATTCCATACATCATTCATTCATACACCACAAAGAAAGTCAGTTTCAATTTGGCGCCGTTGCCCATTTGAGTGTGTTTTGTGACATTTAGGATCACTATTAGTCTAAGATTAAGTTCGTTTTAAACACTTGTGAAGTTACTGAACTGGAATCTTCCTTTGCTTGGCTGTTTTGTGTTTCAGGTACCCACTCGACCACCTACTCGACCACCACTCGACCGAGCTGTGATCGAGCACTTGGTCGAGCCAGAAGCCGGATCAAATTAGCCATTACTTCCCAGTCGACTCGACCACCCACTCGAGCCTGCGCTCGACCGTGTACCTGTTCGAGTCCGTAGTAGAGTTTGTTGATGCACACAAGGTCAAAAGGCAAAGATAGTCTTCAACAGCCTATTGACAACATCCACAGGCTACAAAAGGGTTTGAGACATAAGCAAGGAAGAGTAGTTCAACAACAACAAGGTCAAGACATCATGGAGCAACAAGCTATCCATGAGCAAAGACCAAGGCACATTGGTGCAGGAGATGCACCCAATACCCACAACCAAAGGGCTGGAATTGTGCCACCTTCAATAGCAAACAATAACTTTGAGATCAAGAGTGGATTGATCTCAATGATACAAGCAAACAAGTTTCATGGGTTGCCAATGGAGGATCCACTAGATCACCTTGATGAGTTTGACAGAATATGTGGACTCACTAAGATCAATGAAGTGAGTGAAGATGGATTCAAATTAAGACTCTTCCCATTTTCTCTTGGAGACAAAGCTCACCTTTGGGAGAAGACTCTTCCTACTGGAGCTATCACCACATGGGATGCATGCAAGAAAGCTTTTTTGGCCAAGTTCTTCTCCAATGCAAGGACTGCTAGGCTGAGGAATGAGATTTTTGGGTTTGCTCAAAGGAATAATGAGAGCTTTTGTGAAGCTTGGGAGAGGTTTAAAGGATTCCAAACTCAGTGTCCTCACCATGGCTTCAGCAATGAGTCTCTTCTAAGCACCTTGTATAGAGGAGTGCTTCCTAAGATAAGAATGCTTCTTGACACAGCCTCTAATGGCAATTTCCTCAACAAGAATGTGGAAGAAGGATGGGAATTAGTTGAGAATCTTGCTCAATCTGATGGCAATTATAATGAGGACTATGATAGGACCATAAGGAGCTCCTCAACTGATCAAGAGGACAAGTATAAGAAGGATTTGAAGATGGTCAATGAGAAGCTTGACAAGATCCTCCTCAGCCAATCCAAGTCCATTCACTTCATTGGTGAAGAGGAAGCTCCAGTTCAAGAGGGGGAGCCTGAATTTGCTGAGTTGTGCTACATGCAGAACCAGGGAGGATTCAAAGGCTACAACCAAGGAGGTTTCAAGAACAACAATCTCTCTTATAGGAGCACCAATGTGGCCAACCCTCAAGACCAGGTCTATCCACCCCCTCAACCTCAACAGCAACAAAACTACATCCCCAAGCAACAACACCAAGTGTTCCAGCCCCAATTGTGTCCCCCACCAGGGTTTCAGACTAACCAAGGCCAAGAACAAGACTTAAGAGCAATGATGCAACAGTTGTTGATTGGGAAAACACAAGGCAAGATTGAGACAACAAACAGGATTGCTGAGCTGAACAAGAGGATAGATGATATTTACAGTGAAATTCATGCCAAGTATGACACACTGACATCCAGGATGGTGACTATGGAGATCAACCAAGCTTCTGCATCAAAGTATGACCATAACAAGGGCACAGCCATTGTACAAAGTACTGAATTTGCCAATGCTATCAATATTCGCAGTGGGAGAGTCTTACCAACACGGCTAGGAGCACAACCCAACTCTAAGGACAGTGGAATTCAAGAAGGGGAGGGTTTCCAACAGGAAGAAACTCAGGATGAACACACCATTGAATTTGACGTACCACTCGACCACTCACTCGACCGAGTAGGTGGTCGAGTACCCGATCGAGCTGATTCTCAAGGGAAAATCAATCCAGTTACCTCCAAAGAAAAGGAAGTCCGGTTCATTCCTCCTCCTTACAAGCCTCCACTACCTTTCCCAGGAAGATTTAAGAAACAGATGGTTGAAAAATACAAGGCATTGTTTAACAAACAAGTTAGAGAGATTGAGCTTAGGATGCCTCTAATAGATGCCTTTGTGATGATTCCTCCTTACCAAAAATTCTTGAAAGATGCTGTGATGGAAAGGATCAAGGAAGTTCAAGAGATGGTGATTCTCAGCCATGAGTGTAGTGCCATAATCCAAAAGCAAGTGAACCCTCAAAAGCTAAGAGATCCTGGTTCCTTTACTCTACCTTGCTCTATAGGGCCCTTAACCTTCAATAGATGCCTTTGTGATTTGGGAGCCTCAGTGAGCCTAGTGCCTCTATCAGTTGCTAAGCGCCTAGGGTTTACAAGGTATAAGCCATGCAACATCTCCCTAATCCTAGCTGATAGATCAATAAGATTACCACATGGTGTTTTGGAAGATCTACCAGTTAGAGTTGGAGCAGTGGAAGTCCCAACAGACTTTGTAGTCTTGGAAATGGATGAAGAACCAAAAGATCCTTTGATCTTGGGGAGACTTTTCCTAGCTACAGCAGGAGCAATAATTGATGTGAGACAAGGGAAGATTGATCTCAACTTGGGAGAAGACCTCAAAATGACATTTGACATTGTAGAGGCTATGAAGAAACCAACAATTGGAGGACAAATCTTTTGGGTTGAAGAGTTGGACAACTTATCAGGAGAATTGATGGAAGAGCTAGCAGAACAAGATCACCTTAGAACTGTTTTGACCAAAAGTGGAGAGGAAGGGTTTATCCATGAAGAGGCTAAGGCCTATGAAGATATATTGGACTCCTGTGAAGAATCACACCATCCAGAGGTCTTTGAGGGGTTACCAGCATTAAGAGAGGAAGTTTGGGCAGTTCAAACAGCAGATACGGATAGCTCGACCACCCACTCGAGCATACACTCGCCCGAGCACCTACACTACTCGACCGAGTGCACTTCCGAATCCCACGCAAACGACTGGTCTGAACTGAACGCACCAAAAGTAGAGCTAAAACCTCTCCCTTCTGGGCTAAGGTACGTCTTTTTAGGTGAGAACTCTACTTATCCTGTGATAGTAAATGCTAACTTGAGTAGGAAAGAGCTTGATTTGCTAGTTGTTGAGCTAAGGAAGTTTAGAAAAGCTATTGGTTATACTTTGGATGACATTAAAGGAATTTCACCTAGTCTTTGCATGCATAGAATCCACCTTGAAAATGAATCCTACTCTAGTATTGAACCTCAAAGAAGGCTTAATCCCAACCTAAAGGAAGTAGTCAAAAAGGAGATTCTAAAATTGCTTGGAGCTGGTGTGATCTATCCTATCTCTGATAGTACTTGGGTCTCACCAGTCCACTGTGTCCCTAAAAAAGGAGGAATCACTGTAGTAAAGAATGATCATGATGAGTTAATTCCCACTAGAACCATAACAGGACATAGAATGTGCATTGACTATAGGAAGCTTAATTCTGCTACTAGGAAAGATCATTTTCCTCTTCCATTTATTGATCAAATGTTGGAAAGATTAGCCAATCATACTCATTACTGTTTCTTGGATGGATATTCTGGATTTTTCCAAATTCTTATTCATCCCAATGATCAAGAGAAGACAACATTCACATGTCCATATGGTATCTTTGCATATAGGAGGATGCCATTTGGATTATGTAATGCTCCAGCTACCTTTCAAAGGTGCATGATGTCAATCTTCTCTGATCTTATTGAGGATGTGGTTGAAGTTTTTATGGATGACTTCTCTGTCTATGGAGATTCCTTTTCTTCTTGTCTTACTAATCTATGCAGAGTTTTAAAGAGATGTGAGGAGACAAATCTAGTCCTAAATTGGGAAAAATGTCACTTCATGGTTGAAGAAGGGATAGTTCTTGGTCATAAGATTTCAGAGAAGGGTATTGAGGTTGACAAAGCAAAAATTGAAGTCATGGTTCAACTTCAACCACCAAAAACAGTTAAGGACATAAGAAGCTTTCTTGGTCATGCTGGATTTTATAGAAGGTTCATCAAGGATTTCTCAAAGATAGCTAGGCCATTGACAAGGTTGCTTTGCAAGGAGACTGAGTTCAACTTTGATGAAGATTGTTTGAAGGCTTTCAAGGAGATCAAGGCTGCTCTAATATCAGCCCCAATAGTCCAAGCTCCAAACTGGGATCTTCCATTTGAGATTATGTGTGACGCTTCAGACTTTGCAGTAGGGGCAGTTCTGGGACAGAAAAAAGATAAGAAGCTGCATGTTATTCACTATGCAAGTAGGACCTTGGATGAAACTCAAGGAAGATATTCAACAACAGAGAAAGAGCTTCTAGCAGTGGTCTTTGCCTTTGAAAAATTCAGAAGCTACTTAGTAGGGTCCAAAGTAATTGTGTACACTGATCATGCTGCTTTGAGGCACATTTACTCAAAGAAGGACACAAAACCAAGGTTGCTAAGATGGATTCTGCTTCTCCAAGAGTTTGACATGGAAATAGTTGATAAAAAAGGGATTGAGAATGGAGTAGCTGATCATTTGTCCAGAATGAGGATAGAGGAGGAGATTCCAATTGATGATTCAATGCCTGAGGAGAAGCTGATGCTGATAGGGACAACTCGGCCTCCAACTCGACCGCCCACTCGAGCATGCACTCGATCGAGTATGTTTGGGCACACGATCGAGCAGGATGAGATGGAGGAGTGGATGGCACTTGAAAGTGAAGATTTACCTTGGTATGCTGACATAGTCAATTACAAGGTGTGTGAAGAAGTCCCAGCAGATATGGACCCTTATAAGAAGAAAAAGCTCCTCAAGGACATCAATGGATACTATTGGGATGAACCTTACTTATACAAAAAGGGATCAGATGGGTTGTTTAGAAGGTGCATAGCAGAAAATGAAGTTGAAGGAGTGCTAGGGCATTGTCATGGTTCCACTTATGGAGGCCATTTTGCAACTTTCAAAACTGCCTAGAAAGTCTTACAAGCTGGTCTATGGTGGCCTACACTATTCAAAGACACTCACAAGTTCATCACAAAGTGTGATGCTTGCCAAAGAATGGGAAATATCACAAGAAGGAATGAAATGCCCCAAAACCCAATTCTGGAAGTTGAGATATTTGATGTGTGGGGAATTGATTTCATGGGACCTTTTAATCCTCCTTCAAATGGGAATGTCTACATATTAGTGGCAGTGGACTATGTCTCCAAGTGGGTAGAGGCTATTGCCAGCCCTACTAATGATCACAAAGTGGTACTTAAACTTTTTAAGACCATAATCTTCCCAAGGTATGGAATTCCAAGAGCTGTGATTAGTGATGGAGGAACACACTTCATCAACAAGATCTTTGAAGGAATGCTAAGGAAGTATGGAGTCAAACACAAGGTGTCTACAGCCTACCACCCCCAAACAAGTGGACAAGTTGAAGTGTCAAACAAACAAATCAAGGCCATTCTATCAAGAATAGTAGGAGCAACAAGAAAGGATTGGTCTAGCAAACTTGATGAAACACTTTGGGCCTATAGAACAGCTTTCAAGACACCTATAGGAAGAACCCCATTCCAACTGGTCTATGGCAAGTCTTGCCATCTCCCAGTTGAAGTTGAGTACAAAGCCCTATGGGCAATCAAACTTTTGAACTTGGATCTTGAGACAGCACAAGCTAAGAGAAGCCTTGAACTGCATGAGCTTGAGGAAATCAGATTGGAAGGTTATGAAAACTCCAAAATCTACAAGGAAAGAACTAAAGCCTTCCATGATAAGAAGATTCTCATCAAAGACTTACAGGCTGGAGACCAAGCTTTGCTTTACAATTCAAGACTCAAGTTATTCCCTGGGAAGTTGAAAAGTAGATGGGGAGGCCCTTTTAAGGTAAAGGAGATCCTACCATATGGGGCTGTCACACTTCTCAACAAGGATGGTAGTGAGTTCACAGTCAATGGACAGAGAGTTAAGAAGTATTTAGGAGAAAAGGAAACACCTAAGAAGTTCACAATGCTTCTCCAAGATGCTCCACCAGCCTAAAAGGACATCAAAGTCAAGCTTAGTGACTCTAAACAAGCTCACTAGGGAGGAAGTCCCTAAGGTATCCATGTACATATTGTTTAAGGTTTTTAATATTTTGATTTTTGTTTTAGTATTTTCATGATCAGGGAAGCAAGGGAGACCAGATAGAAGAGGAAAAGAACACTCGTGCCCCAATCTCCACCTCCAAGTCACCAACAAGACCCCAACTACTCCTATGATAGCATGCAGATGGATGTGGACAACTACTTCCACAATCCCTAAGGTACCACTATCACCTTCCCTTGTAGATATCATTGCATTTGACATTGTGTTTTGTTTTTTTTGTTTTTCATCTTGAATCCTCAATCAAATTTCTTTCACACAGGGACTGTGTGATTTAAGTTTGGGGGAGGGTTTGAGATAGCATTTGACATTGTGTTTTGTGATTCTTATTTCAAATTTTTAGCATAATCATGTTAATACTTGCATAGCATCTAAGGCATAGAAAAACCCTAAAAATTTGAAATTTTTTGCAAAAATCTTTATAAAAAAAAAAGAGTGTTCATGTAGTTTGCACTGCACATTAGGATCTTGTTTAGCATGTTTCATGTAGGATTGTATAGTACTTGCATTAGGGATCTATGATGAGTATTCCCTTATTAGCTTGTTTATTCACTAGACTAGGATCAATGCCCAAGTTAATAGTACTTTGATGCTAGTTGAGTGGTTAGAATAAGATTGAACCAAGCCTTGAATTCCTACATTGCATTTGGTCTAAATTGAAGCATGTTGAGATTTGAAACATTTCCTATTTATAAGAACCTAATATTGACTTTCAATTATCAATGTGTGCAATGCTTTAAACTCATGGATACCACATACATATTTGGATCATCTTCTTCCTTTTTACCACTCTTGTTGATCCAAGTAGCTGATTTCCTCATTAAGAATCAGTTCTCCTACCCCTAAACCAAACCTTCTTTCAAGCCATGTTTATTCTTGTGTGTGTGAGGCCTATTTTTGGGATTGAGCTTGGTAGAAAGTGTTAGGTTTGAACTGACAAGAGTAAAGCCTTGTGTAGTTCTAGTTTGCATTTTTCAAACTAGATAGGACTAGGTGGTTCACTTGTTGGGTTTGGGACTTGGCTATTATGAAAAGAAAAGAGGAAAAAGAGAAAGAAAAGGTTAGAGTCTTTAGGAGGGGAATGTGTTTAAGAAAATTTAAAGTCTAGTGAAAGAATGGGAAGAATAAGGTTGTTTAAAGATGGTTCTAGTTAAAGAAAAGAAAGAAAGGAAAGAGAAGTCTAGCAAAATGCTTATATGTCTTAAGAATAAGAAGAAAAGAGAACCATAGCAAATAAGTAAGAATCCCCCATTCCACTAGAAAGATCAAATAAGAAACCTCTCCTAAGACTTTAAAACCAAAAGAGAAAAGGGTGAAAAAGAAGAAAAGAAGTTAAAGGGTAGCACTAGGACCAATTGGGTTTAGATTGATAGGATAAACACTTTGGGTGCCTTTGGGTAGACAAGGTTTTGTTCTTGTATGTGTCTAAGTGTTCTTACCTTTAGCATTCTTCTAAAGCTCAATTCATTTTTTATGAGAGAACCTTGATATTGATAAGTCCTACTCTAAAAAGAGACCATCATTGTCTCTAAACCTTTTACTGCCAAGCCAAATGAGTTTAAGCATTGCATAGAATTGATTCATGTTCTTGATTAATTAATGTTAAAGGAAATGGTTGATTTGAATGCATGTGGATGTCTAAGGCTCAAATCAGTGAAGGTTGTGATATGCTTGTCTAAAGTCTTTAAGTATAGCTCATTCAACTTGCATCATAGTACTAGTAACTTGGACATTGATTCTAGATAGTCTATTTGCAAGCTTTAGGAGCTGAGATCCCACTTTCAAACCTCACCTACCTTCTTTTGTCTTTGATTATTTGCTTGAGGGCAAGCAAAGACTAAGTTTGGGGGTGTTGATGTTCATATATTTTACCTTGTTTTCCCTTAGTTTATTCACAACTTTTGCATCTTTTGCTATCCATTAAGGCCATTATTGTGTAGCTTTAGGACTAATCATGCATTAGAGTGTAGTTGCATTGCATTTGCATCTTTTCATGCATAAACAGGTGATTTTGGAGCTTAAGGAGCATGGAAGCAATGCTGAGGAGAAGTGAAGTTGTCCTGAGGAGAAAACAAGAGAGTTAAGGCTGTAGAATCAAGGTCCGGAGTCCAACTCGACCGCATCACTCGACCACCACTCGACCGTGTGCTGAGGAGGACTCGACCGAGTGGAGAATGCACGAGAGAAGCCAGCTCGACCAGCCACTCGACCGAGCACTGGTCGAGTTGACCGAGCCGTTGACCACTTTGACTTTTTGTATTTTTAGGGCTTCCACCTCACCTCCTATATAAGGCCCTTGTACTTGCAGCCACAAAATAGTCCAGCTTTTTAGAGAGTCTAAAACCTAGTTTTTACCTTTTTTAGATATTATTCCTTTTGCACTTTTATTTTATTTTTAGATCTTGTACTTGTTTGAGAGAGAAAGACTAGATTCTTATATTTTGTTTGTTTCATAACTTTCAAAGTATTAAGATTTCGAGTTTTATTCCTTCATCAATATTGTAGATCTCTGTTTCATCTCTCTAATGATGCAAGTTTCATTATTTTCTGGGTTTTTGACATATTTCACCATGTGTTCTTGTGAGTAGTTTGTTTAGGACCTTGAGGATGGGTTAGGCTGGGTTGATCTTGTGGTTTGTTTGATTTGGTCAAGCTTGATTGTTATAGATCTCTTCTAGGCTAGATGATCTTAATGCTGATCCTATATCTGAGAGGGTAGGGTTTGATTTCAAGCATCTTAGCATCACACCAATGTCTAAGGAGCATAGATAAGGCTAGATCTAGAGCTTACCATTAGGCTTGCTAAGAGATTAGAAGTCTTGTTTGGTTTGAGATGTATTGCTTAATGCCTGCTTGTGTAGATTCTTTTCTTTGTGAGAACAAGTCTAGAATTGCATAGGTTTGATTGTTTCTTGCCATGAGAGTGGATTAAACATGTATTAGAATAGTATGTCTAGAGATCAGCTCAATGTTTGCTTGAGATTTGTTGACCAAGTTAGATAACCACAATGATTAGCTCAGCCCATGAATCCCTCCTCAAGGCCTTCTTTGTTTATTGAAATCCTAGTCTAAATATCATTGCTTGTTTGTTGTTTGATTGGTTTTAGCATTGCTCTGTTTTTCTTGTGTTGCTCTGTTTTCACGTTTAAGTCTAGCTCGACCACGTACTCGACCTACACTCGGTCGAGTGCTGCTCGAGTTCATCCCCAGAACTTGTGTTTTTGATTTGTGATTGTCTTGTTTCATTCCTGTTTCATTTCCATTGCATTCACGTAGTTTCCTGTTCATTACTTGTCTTGCATTAGTTCATTAGCATAGTTTCTATCTTTGTTCTAGTTTCATTATAGCTTCAAGTTGTTTGTTCTGTTTGCATTTAGTATCCTGTTCTAGTTGTTTTTACTTTCTGCATTTCATATCTCATTTTAGGATTGTTAGTGACAAACAATCTTTACAATTGGCTTGACTTAGACTCATATGCACATCTTAATTGTTCACAATCACTCAGATAGGATTGACACCTCTTATACTGCAACTGCATAAGGGGAATTGAAACACCCTGACTTCTATTCATTCCATACATCATCATTCCATACATCATTCATTCATACACCACAAAGAAAGTCAGTTTCACGGGACAAAATGGGTTTAAGTGTTGTCTAAACACTCCAAATTCATCCCGAACTTTTACAATTAGTCAAATGCATAGAATTTTCACACATTTTGACCCTAGAAACAGTAACAAAGCTGTTTACTGCTTTGAATCAATGTTTTCTCGGTTTAGCCTGTTTCGGGACAAAATGGGTATAAGTGGTGTCTAAACACTCCAAATTCATTCCGAACTCTTACAATAAGTCAAATGCATGGGATTGGCACACATTCTAACCCTAGAAACAGTAACAAATCTTTTGACTACTTTGAATCAATGTTTTCTCGGGTTTAGCCTGTTTCGTGATAAATTGGGTAAAACTGGTGTCTAAACACTCCAAATTCAACCCGAGCTCTTATAATTAGTAAAATGCATTGGATTGTTACATATTTTGACCCTAGAAAGAGTAACATAGCTGTTTACTACTTCGAATCAATGTTTTCTCTCGGTTTTAGCCTGTTTTCTCGGTTTATGCCTATTTTAGGATATAATGGGTTTAAGTGCTGTCTAAACACTCCGAATTCATCCCGAACACTTACAATTAATCAAATGCATTGGTTTGTCAGACATTCTAACCTCAGAAACAGTAACAAAGCTTTTTACTGCTTTGAATCAATGTTTTCTCGGTTTTAGCATGTTTCGGGACAAAATGGGTATAATTGGTGTCTAAACACTCCAAATTCAACCCAAACTCTTATCATTAGTCAAATGCATTGGATTATTACATATTTTGACCCTAGAAAGAGTAACAAAGCTGTTTACTGCTTCGAATCAATGTTTTCTCTCGGTTTTAGCCTGTTTTCTCGGTTTATGCCTATTTTAGGATATAACGGGTTTAAGTGTTGTCTAAACACTCCAAATTCATCCCGAACTCTTACAATTAGTCAAATGCATTGGTATTGTGACACATTCTGACCATAGAAACAGTAACAAATCTGTTTACTGCTTTGAATCAATGTTTTCTCGGTTTTAGCCTGTTTCGGGACAAAATGGGTTTAAGTGTTGTCTAAACACTCCAAATTCATCCCGAACTTTTATAATTAGTCAAATGCATAGAATTTTCACACATTTTGACCCTAGAAACAGTAATAAAGCTGTTTACTGCTTTGAATCAATGTTTTCTCGGTTTAGCCTGTTTCGGGACAAAATGGGTATAAGTGGTGTCTAAACACTCCAAATTCATTCCGAACTCTTACAATAAGTCAAATGCATGGGATTGGCACACATTCTGACCCTAGAAACAGTAAAAAAGCTGTTTACTGCTTAGAATCAATGTTTTCTCGGTTTTAGCCTGTTTCGGACAAAATGGGTAAAACTGGTGTCTAAACACTCCAAATTCTACCCGAGCTCTTATAATTAGTAAAATGCATTGGATTGTTACATATTTTGACCCTAGAAAGAGTAACAAAGCTGTTTATTGCTTCGAATCAATGTTTTGTCTCGGTTTTAGCCTGTTTTATCGGTTTATGCCTATTTTGGGATATAACGGCTTTTAGTGTTGTCTAAACACTCCAAATTCATCCCGAACTCTTAGAATTAGTCAAATGCATTGGTTTGTCAAACATTCTGACCCTAGAAACAGTAACAAAGCTGTTATTGCTTTGAATCAATGTTTTCTCGGTTTTAACCTGTTTCGTGACAAAATGGGTTTAAGTGTTGTCTAAACACTCCAAATTCATCCCGAACTTTTACAATTAGTCAAATGCATAGAATTTTCACACATTTTGACTCTAGAAACAGTAACAAAGCTTTTTACTGCTTTGAATCAATGTTTTCTCGGTTTAGCCTGTTTCGGGACAAAATGGGTATAAGTGGTGTCTAAACACTCCAAATTCATTCCGAACTCTTACAATAAGTCAAATGCTTGGGATTGGCACACATTCTGACCCTAGAAACAGTAAAAAAGCTGTTTACTGCTTAGAATCAATGTTTTCTCGGTTTTAGCCTGTTTCGGACAAAATGGGTAAAAATGGTGTCTAAACACTCCAAATTCAACCCGAGCTCTTATAATTAGTAAAATGCATTGGATTGTTACATATTTTGACCCTAGAAAGAGTAACATAGCTGTTTACAACTTCGAATCAATGTTTTCTCTCGGTTTTAGCCTGTTTTCTCGGTTTATGCCTATTTTAGGATATAATGGGTTTAAGTGTTGTCTAAACACTCCGAATTCATCCCGAACACTTACAATTAATCAAATGCACTGGTTTGTCACACATTCTAACCTCAGAAACAGTAACAAAGATTTTTACTGCTTTGAATCAATGTTTTCTCGGTTTTAGCCTGTTTCGGGACAAAATGGGTATAATTGGTGTCTAAACACTCCAAATTCAACCCAAACTCTTATAATTAGTCAAATGCATTGGATTATTACATAATTTGACCCTAGAAAGAGTAATAAAGCTGTTTACTGCTTCGAATCAATGTTTTCTCTCGGTTTTAGCCTGTTTTCTCGGTTTATGCCTATTTTAGGATATAACGGGTTTAAGTATTGTCTAAACACTCCAAATTCATCCCGAACTCTTACAATTAGTCAAATGCATTGGTTTGTCACACATTCTGACCCTAGAAATAGTAACAAATCTTTTTACTACTTTGAAGCAATGTTTTCTCAGTTTTAGCCTGTTTCGGGACAAAATGGGTATAATTGGTGTCTAAACACTCCAAATTCAACACAAACTCTTATAATTAGTCAAATGCATTGGATTGCTACATATTTTAACCCTAGAAAGAGTAACAAAGCTTTTTATTGCTTCGAATCAATGTTTTCTCTCGGTTTTAGCCTGTTTTCTCGGTTTATGTCTATTTTGGGATATAACGGCTTTTAGTGTTGTCTAAACACTCCAAATTCATCCCAAACTCTTAGAATTAGTCAAATGCATTGGATTGGCACACATTCTGACCCTAGAAACAGTAACAAAGCTTTTTACTGCTTTGAATCAATGTTTTCTCGGTTTTAGCCTGTTTCGGGACAAAATGGGTATAATTGGTGTCTAAACACTCCAAATTCAACCCAAACTCTTATATTAGTCAAATGCATTGGATTATTACATATTTTGACCCTAGAAAAAGTAACAAAGCTGTTTACTGCTTCGAATCAATGTTTTCTCTCGGTTTTAGCCTGTTTTCTCGGTTTATGCCTATTTTGGGATATAACGGCTTTTAGTGTTGTCTAAACACTCCAAATTCATCCCAAACTCTTAGAATTAGTCAAATGCATTGGATTGGCACACATTATGACCCTAGAAACAGTAACAAAGCTTTTTACTGCTTTGAATCAATGTTTTCTCGGTTTTAGCCTGTTTCGGGACAAAATGGGTATAATTGGTGTCTAAACACTCCAAATTCAACCCAAACTCTTATATTAGTCAAATGCATTGGATTATTACATATTTTGACCCTAGAAAGAGTAACAAAGCTGTTTACTGCTTCGAATCAATGTTTTCTCTCGGTTTTAGCCTGTTTTCTCGGTTTACTGCTTCGATACAATGTTTTCTCGGTTTAGCCTGTTTCGGGACAATGGGTAAAAGTGGTGTCTAAACACTCCAAATTCAACTCGAGCTCTTATAATTAGTCAAATGCATTGGATTGCTACATATTTTGACCCTAGAAAGAGTAACATAGGTGTTTACTACTTCGAATCAATGTTTTCTCTCGGTTTTAGCCTGTTTTCTCGGTTTATGCCTATTTTAGGATATAACGGGTTTAAGTATTGTCTAAGCACTCCCGAACTCTTACAATTAGTCAAATGCATTGGTTTGTCACAAATTCTAACCCTAGAAACAGCAACAAATCTTTTTACTACTTTGAATCAATGTTTTCTCGGTTTTAGCTTGTTTCGGGACAAAATGGGTATAATTGGTGTCTAAACACTCCAAATTCAACCTAAAATCTTATAATTAGTCAAATGCATTGGATTGTTACATATTTTGACCCTAGAAAGAGTAACAAAGCTGTTTATTGCTTCGAATCAATGTTTTCTCTCGGTTTTAGCCTGTTTTCTCGGTTTATGCCTATTTTGGGATATAACGGCTTTTAGTGTTGTCTAAACACTCCAAATTCATCCCGAACTCTTAGAATTAGTCAAATGCATTGGTTTGTCAAAAATTCTGACCCTAGAAACAGTAACAAAGCTGTTATTGCTTTGAATCAATGTTTTCTCGGTTTTAGCCTGTTTTGGGACAAAATGGGTTTAAGTGTTGTCTAAACACTCCAAATTCATCCCGAACTTTTACAATTAGTCAAATGCATAGAATTTTCACACATTTTGACTCTAGAAATAGTAACAAAGCTTTTTACTGCTTTGAATCAATGTTTTCTCGGTTTAGCCTGTTTCGGGACAAAATGGGTATAAGTGGTGTCTAAACACTCCAAATTCATTCCGAACTCTTACAATAAGTCAAATGCATGGGATTGGCACACATTCTGACCCTAGAAACAGTAAAAAAGCTGTTTACTGCTTAGAATCAATGTTTTCTCGGTTTTAGCCTGTTTCGGACAAAATGGGTAAAACTGGTGTCTAAACACTCCAAATTCAACCCGAGCTCTTATAATTAGTAAAATGCATTGGATTGTTACATATTTTGACCCTAGAAAGAGTAACATAGCTGTTTACTACTTCGAATCAATGTTTTCTCTCGGTTTTAGCCTGTTTTCTCGGTTTATGCCTATTTTAGGATATAATGGGTTTAAGTGTTGTCTAAGCACTCCGAATTCATCCCGAACACTTACAATTAATCAAATGCACTGGTTTGTCACACATTCTAACCTCAGAAACAGTAACAAAGATTTTTACTGCTTTGAATCAATGTTTTCTCGGTTTTAGCCTGTTTCGGGACAAAATGGGTATAATTGGTGTCTAAACACTCCAAATTCAACCCAAACTCTTATAATTAGTCAAATGCATTGGATTATTACATAATTTGACCCTAGAAAGAGTAATAAAGCTGTTTACTGCTTCGAATCAATGTTTTCTCTCGGTTTTAGCCTGTTTTCTCGGTTTACTGCTTCGATACAATGTTTTCTCGGTTTAGCCTGTTTCGGGACAAAATGGGTATAAGTGGTGTCTAAACACTCCAAATTCATTCCGAACTCTTACAATAAGTCCAATGCATTGGATTGGCACACATTCTGACCCTAGAAACAGTAACAAAGCTGTTTACTGCTTAGAATCAATCTTTTCTCGGTTTTAGCCTGTTTCGGGACAAAATGGGTAAAAGTGGTGTCTAAACATTCCAAATTCAACCCGAGCTCTTATAATTAGTCAAATGCATTGGATTGTTACATATTTTGACCTTAGAAAGAGTAACATAGCTGTTTACTACTTCGAATCAATGTTTTCTCTCGGTTTTAGCTTGTCGTCTCGGTTGATGCCTATTTTAGGATATAACGGGTTGAAGTGTTTTCTAAACACTCCAAATTCATTCCGAACTCTTATAATAAGTCAAATGCATTGGATTGGCACACCTTCTGACCCTAGAAACAGTAACAAAGCTGTTTACTGCTCAGAATCAATGTTTTCTCGGTTTTAGCCTGTTTCGGACAAAATGGGTAAAAGTGGTGTCTAAACACTCCAAATTCAACTCGAGCTCTTATAATTAGTCAAATGCAATAGATTGCTACATATTTTGACCCTAGAAATAGTAACATAGCTGTTTACTACTTCGAATCAATGTTTTCTCTCGGTTTTAGCCTGTTTTCTCGGTTTATGCCTATTTTAGGATATAACGGGTTTAAGTGTTGTCTAAACACTCCAAATTCATCCCGAACTCTTACAATTAGTCAAATGCATTGGTTTGTCACACATTCTAACCCTAGAAACAGTAACAAATCTTTTGACTACTTTGAATCAATGTTTTCTCGGTTTTAGCCTGTTTCGTGACAAAATGGGTATAATTGGTAGCTAAACACTCCAAATTCAACACAAACTCTTATAATTAGTCAAATGCATTGGATTGTTACATATTTTGACCCTAGAAAGAGTAACAAAGCTTTTTATTGCTTCAAATCAATGTTTTCTCTCGGTTTTAGCCTGTTTTCTCGGTTTATGCCTATTTTGGGATATAACGGCTTTTAGTGTTGTCTAAACACTCCAAATTCATCCCAAACTCTTAGAATTAGTCAAATGCATTGGATTGGCACACATTCTGACCCTAGAAACAGTAACAAAGCTTTTTACTGCTTTGAATCAATGTTTTCTCGGTTTTAGCCTGTTTCGGGACAAAATGGGTAAAATTGGTGTCTAAACACTCCAAATTCAATCCAAACTCTTATATTAGTCAAATGCATTGGATTATTACATATTTTGACCCTAGAAAGAGTAACAAAGCTGTTTACTGCTTCGAATCAATGTTTTCTCTCGGTTTTAGCCTGTTTTCTCGGTTTACTGCTTCGATACAATGTTTTCTCGGTTTAGCTTGTTTCGGGACAAAATGGGTAAAAGTGGTGTCTAAACACTCCAAATTCAACTCGAGCTCTTATAATTAGTCAAATGCATTGGATTGCTACATATTTTGACCCTAGAAAGAGTAACATAGCTGTTTACTACATCGAATCAATGTTTTCTCTCGGTTTTAACCTGTTTTCTCGGTTTATGCCTATTATAGGATATAACGGGTTTAAGTATTGTCTAAACACTCCAAATTCATCCCGAACTCTTACAATTAGTCAAATGCATTGTTTTGTCACAAATTCTAACCCTAGAAACAGCAACAAATCTTTTTACTACTTTGAATCAATGTTTTCTCGGTTTTAGCTTGTTTCGGGACAAAATGGGTATAATTGGTGTCTAAACACTCCAAATTCAACCCAAACTCTTATCATTAGTTAAATGCATTGGATTGTTACATATTTTGACCCAAGAAAGAGTAACATAGCTGTTTACTGCTTCGAATCAATGTTTTTTCTCGGTTTTAGCTTGTTTTCTCGGTTTATGCATATTTTAGGATATAACGGGTTTAAGTATTGTCTAAACACTCCAAATTCATCCCGAACTCTTACAATTAGTCAAATGCATTGGTTTGTCACACATTCTGACCCTAGAAACAGTAACAAAGCTGTTTACTGCTTTGAATCAATGTTTTCTCGGTTTTAGCCTGTTTCGGGACAAAATGGGTTTAAGTGTTGTCTAAACACTCCAAATTCATCCTGAACTTTTACAATTAGTCAAATGCATAGAATTTTTACACATTTTGACCCTCGAAACAGTAACAAAGCTTTTTACTGCTTTGAATCAATGTTTTCTCGGTTTAGCCTGTTTTGGGACAAAATGGGTATAAGTGGTGTCTAAACACTCCAAATTCATTCCGAACTCTTACAATAAGTCAAATGCATGGGATTGGCACACATTCTGACCCTAGAAACAGTTACAAAGCTGTTTACTGCTTAGAATCAATGTTCTCTTGGTTTTAGCCTGTTTCGGACAAAATGGGTAAAACTGGTGTCTAAACACTCCAAATTCAACCTGAGCTCTTATAATTAGTAAAATGCATTGGATTGTTACATATTTTGACCTTAGAAAGAGTAACATAGCTGTTTACTACTTCGAATCAATGTTTTCTCTCGGTTTTTGCCTGTTTACTCGGTTTATGCCTATTTTAGGATATAATGGGTTTAAGTGTTGTCTAAACACTCCGAATTCATCCCGAACACTTACAATTAATCAAATGCATTGGTTTGTCACACATTCTAACCTCAGAAACAGTAACAAAGCTTTTTACTGCTTTGAATCAATGTTTTCTCGGTTTTAGCCTGTTTCGAGACAAAATGGGTATAGTTGGTGCCTAAACACTCCAAATTCAACCCAAACTCTTATAATTAGTCAAATGCATTGGATTATTACATATTTTGACCCTAGAAAGAGTAACAAAGCTGTTTATTGCTTCAAATCAATGTTTTCTCTCGGTTTTAGCCTGTTTTCTCGGTTTACTGCTTCGATACAATGTTTTCTCGGTTTAGCCTATTTCGGGACAAAATGGGTATAAGTGGTGTCTAAACACTCCAAATTCATTCCGAACTCTTACAATAAGTCCAATGCATTGGAATGGCACACATTCTGACCCAAGAAACAGTAACAAAGCTGTTTACTGCTTAGAATCAATCTTTTCTCGGTTTTAGCCTGTTTCGGGACAAAATGGGTAAAAGTGGTGTCTAAACACTCCAAATTCAACCCGAGCTCTTATAATTAGTCAAATGCATTGGATTGTTACATATTTTGACCATAGAAAGAGTAACATAGCTGTTTACTACTTCGAATCAATGTTTTCTCTCGGTTTTAGCCTGTTTTCTTGGTTGATGCCTATTTTAGGATATAACGGGTTGAAGTGTTTTCTAAACACTCCAAATTCATTCCGAACTCTTACAATAAGTCAAATGCATTGGAATGGCACACATTCTGACCCTAGAAACAGTAACAAAGCTGTTTACTGCTTAGAATCAATCTTTTCTCGGTTTTAGCCTGTTTCGGACAAAATGGGTAAAAGTGGTGTCTAAACACTCCAAATTCAACCCGAGCTCTTATAATTAGTCAAATGCAATAGATTGCTACATATTTTGACCTTAGAAAGAGTAACATAGCTGTTTACTACTTCGAATCAATGTTTTCTCTCGGTTTTAGCCTGTTTTCTCGGTTGATGCCTATTTTAGGATATAACGGGTTGAAGTGTTTTCTAAACACTCCAAATTCATTCCGAACTCTTATAATAAGTCAAATGCATTGCTTTGTCACACATTCTGACCCTAGAAACAGTAACAAAGCTGTTTACTGCTCAGAATCAATGTTTTCTCGGTTTTAGCCTGTTTCGGACAAAATGGGTAAAAGTGGTGTCTAAACACTCCAAATTCAACTCGAGCTCTTATAATTAGTCAAATTCAATGGATTGCTACATATTTTGACCCTAGAAATAGTAACATAGCTGTTTACTACTTCGAATCAATGTTTTCTCTCGGTTTTAGCCTGTTTTCTCGGTTTATGTCTATTTTAGGATATAACGGGTTTAAGTGTTGTCTAAACACTCCAAATTCATCCCGAACTCTTACAATTAGTCAAATGCATTGGTTTGTCACACATTCTAACCCTAGAAACAGTAACAAATCTTTTGACTACTTTGAATCAATGTTTTCTCGGTTTTAGCCTGTTTCGTGACAAAATGGGTATAATTGGTGTCTAAACACTCCAAATTCAACCCAAACTCTTATAATTAGTCAAATGCATTGGATTGTTACATATTTTGACCCTAGAAAGAGTAACAAAGCTGTTCATTTCTTCAAATCAATGTTTTCTCTCGGTTTTAGCCTGTTTTCTCGGTTTATGCCTATTTTGGGATATAACGGCTTTTAGTGTTGTCTAAACACTCCAAATTCATCCCAAACTCTTATAATTAGTCAAATGCATTGGATTGGCACACATTCTGACCCTAGAAACAGTAACAAAGCTTTTTACTGCTTTGAATCAATGTTTTCTCGGTTTTAGCCTATTTTGGGACAAAATGGGTATAATTGGTGTCTAAACACTCCAAATTCAACCCAAACTCTTATATTAGTCAAATGCATTGGATTATTACATATTTTGACCCTAGAAAGAGTAACAAAGCTGTTTACTGCTTCGAATCAATGTTTTCTCTCGGTTTTAGCCTGTTTTCTCGGTTTACTGGTTCGATACAATGTTTTCTCGGTTTAGCTTGTTTCGGGACAAAATGGGTAAAAGTGGTGTCTAAACACACCAAATTCAACTCGAGCTCTTATAATTAGTCAAATGCATTGGATTGCTACATATTTTGACCCTAGAAAGAGTAACATAGCTGTTTACTACTTCGAATCAATGTTTTCTCTCGGTTTTAGCCTGTTTTCTCGGTTTATGCCTATTTTAGGATATAACGGGTTTAAGTATTGTCTAAACACTCCAAATTCATCCCGAACTCTGACAATTAGTCAAATGCATTGGTTTGTCACAAATTCTAACCCTAGAAACAGCAACAAATCTTTTTACTACTTTGAATCAATGTTTTCTCGGTTTTAGCTTGTTTCGGGACAAAATGGGTATAATTGGTGTCTAAACACTCCAAATTCAACCTAAAATCTTATAATTAGTCAAATGCATTGGATTGTTACATATTTTGACCCTAGAAAGAGTAACAAAGCTGTTTATTGCTTCGAATCAATGTTTTCTCTCGGGTTTAGCCTGTTTTATCAGTTTATGCCTATTTTGGGATATAACGGCTTTTAGTGTTGTTTAAACACTCCAAATTCATCCCAAACTCTTAGAATTAGTCAAATGCATTGGTTTGTCAAACATTCTGACCCTAGAAACAGTAACAAAGCTGTTATTGCTTTGAATCAATGTTTTCTCGGTTTTAGCCTGTTTCGGGACAAAATGGGTTTAAGTGTTGTCTAAACACTCCAAATTCATCCCGAACTTTCACAATTAGTCAAATGCATAGAATTTTCATACATTTTGACTCTAGAAACAGTAACAAAGCTTATTACTGCTTTGAATCAATGTTTTCTCGGTTTAGCCTGTTTCGGGACAAAATGGGTATAAGTGGTGTCTAAACACTCCAAATTCATTCCGAACTCTTACAATAAGTCAAATGCATGGGATTGGCACACATTCTTACCCTAGAAACAGTACAGAAGCTGTTTACTGCTTAGAATCAATGTTTTCTCGGTTTTAGCCTGTTTCGGACAAAATGGGTAAAACTGGTGTCTAAACACTCCAAATTCAACCCAAGCTCTTATAATTGGTAAAATGCATTGGATTGTTACATATTTTGACCTTAGAAAGAGTAACATAGTTGTTTACTACTTCGAATCAATGTTTTCTCTCGGGTTTAGCCTGTTTTCTCGGTTTATGCCTATTTTAGGATATAATGGGTTTAAGTGTTGTCTAAACACTCCGAATTCATCCCGAACACTTACAATTAATCAAATGCATTGGTTTGTCACACATTCTAACCTCAGAAACAGTAACAAAGCTTTTTACTGCTTTGAATCAATGTTTTCTCGGTTTTAGCCTGTTTCGGGACAAAATGGGTATAATTGGTGTCTAAACACTCCAAATTCAACCCAAACTCTTATAATTAGTCAAATGCATTGGATTATTACATATTTTGACCCTAGAAAGAGTAATAAAGCTGTTTACTGCTTCGAATCAATGTTTTCTCTCGGTTTTAGCCTGTTTTCTCGGTTTACTGCTTCGATACAATGTTTTCTCGGTTTAGCCTGTTTCGGGACAAAATGGGTATAAGTGGTGTCTAAACACTCCAAATTCATTCCGAACTCTTACAATAAGTCCAATGCATTGGAATGGCACACATTCTGACCCTAGAAACAGTAAAAAAGCTGTTTACTGCTTAGAATCAATGTTTTCTCGGTTTTAGCCTGTTTCAGACAAAATGGGTAAAACTCGTGTCTAAGCACTCCAAATTCAACCCGAGCTCTTATAATTAGTAAAATGCATTGGATTGTTACATATTTTGACCTTAGCAAGAGTAACATAGCTGTTTACTACTTCGAATCAATGTTTTCTCTCGGGTTTAGCCTGTTTTCTCGGTTTATGCCTATTTTAGGATATAATGGGTTTAAGTGTTGTCTAAACACTCCGAATTCATCCCGAACACTTACAATTAATCAAATGCATTGGTTTGTCACACATTCTAACATCAGAAACAGTAACAAAGCTTTTTACTGCTTTGAATCAATGTTTTCTCGGTTTTAGCCTGTTTCGTGACAAAATGGGTATAATTGGTGTCTAAACACTCCAAATTCAACTCGAGCTCTTATAATTAGTCAAATGCATTGGATTGCTACATATTTTGACCCTAGAAAGAGTAACATAGCTGTTTACTACTTCGAATCAATGTTTTCTCTCGGTTTTAGCCTGTTTTCTCGGTTTATGCCTATTTTGGGATATAACGGCTTTTAGTGTTGTCTAAACACTCCAAATTCATCCCAAACTCTTAGAATTAGTCAAATGCATTGGATTGGCACACATTCTGACCCTAGAAACAGTAACAAAGCTGTTATTGCTTTGAATCAATGTTTTCTCGGTTTTAGCCTATTTTGGGACAAAATGGGTATAATTGGTGTCTAAACACTCCAAATTCAACCCAAACTCTTATATTAGTCAAATGCATTGGATTATTACATATTTTGACCCTAGAAAGAGTAACAAAGCTGTTTACTGCTTCGAATCAATGTTTTCTCTCGGTTTTAGCCTGTTTTCTCGGTTTACTGCTTCGATACAATGTTTTCTCGGTTTAGCTTGTTTCGGGACAAAATGGGTAAAAGTGGTGTCTAAACACACCAAATTCAACTCGAGCTCTTATAATTGGTAAAATGCATTGGATTGTTACATATTTTGACCTTAGAAAGAGTAACATAGTTGTTTACTACTTCGAATCAATGTTTTCTCTCGGGTTTAGCCTGTTTTCTCGGTTTATGCCTATTTTAGGATATAATGGGTTTAAGTGTTGTCTAAACACTCTGAATTCATCCCGAACACTTACAATTAATCAAATGCATTGGTTTGTCACACATTCTAACCTCAGAAACAGTAACAAAGCTTTTTACTGCTTTGAATCAATGTTTTCTCGGTTTTAGCCTGTTTCGGGACAAAATGGGTATAATTGGTGTCTAAACACTCCAAATTCAACCCAAACTCTTATAATTAGTCAAATGCATTGGATTATTACATATTTTGACCCTAGAAAGAGTAATAAAGCTGTTTACTGCTTCGAATCAATGTTTTCTCTCGGTTTTAGCCTGTTTTCTCGGTTTACTACTTCGATACAATGTTTTCTCGGTTTAGCCTGTTTCGGGACAAAATGGGTATAAGTGGTGTCTAAACACTCCAAATTCATTCCGAACTCTTACAATAAGTCCAATGCATTGGAATGGCACACATTCTGACCCTAGAAACAGTAAAAAAGCTGTTTACTGCTTAGAATCAATGTTTTCTCGGTTTTAGCCTGTTTCAGACAAAATGGGTAAAACTCGTGTCTAAGCACTCCAAATTCAACCCGAGCTCTTATAATTAGTAAAATGCATTGGATTGTTACATATTTTGACCTTAGCAAGAGTAACATAGCTGTTTACTACTTCGAATCAATGTTTTCTCTCGGGTTTAGCCTGTTTTCTCGGTTTATGCCTATTTTAGGATATAATGGGTTTAAGTGTTGTCTAAACACTCCGAATTCATCCCGAACACTTACAATTAATCAAATGCATTGGTTTGTCACACATTCTAACCTCAGAAACAGTAACAAAGCTTTTTACTGCTTTGAATCAATGTTTTCTCGGTTTTAGCCTGTTTCGGGACAAAATGGGTATAATTGGTGTCTAAACACTCCAAATTCAACCCAAACTCTTATAATTAGTCAAATGCATTGGATTATTACATATTTTGACCCTAGAAAGAGTAATAAAGCTGTTTACTGCTTCGAATCAATGTTTTCTCTCGGTTTTAGCCTGTTTTCTCGGTTTACTGCTTCGATACAATGTTTTCTCGGTTTAGCCTGTTTCGGGATAAAATGGGTATAAATGGTGTCTAAACACTCCAAATTCATTCCGAACTCTTACAATAAGTCCAATGCATTGGAATGGCACACATTCTGACCCTAGAAACAATAACAAAGCTGTTTACTGCTTAGAATCAATCTTTTCTTGGTTTTAGCCTGTTTCGGGACAAAATGGGTAAAAGTGGTGTCTAAACACTCCAAATTCAACTCGAGCTCTTATAATTAGTCAAATGCATTGGATTGTTACATATTTTGACCTTAGAAAGAGTAACATAGCTGTTTACTACTTCGAATCAATGTTTTCTCTCGGTTTTAGCCTGTTTTCTCGGTTGATGCCTATTTTAGGATATAACGGGTTGAAGTGTTTTCTAAACACTCCAAATTCATTCCGAACTCTTATAATAAGTCAAATGCATTGGATTGGCACACCTTCTGACCCTAGAAACAGTAACAAAGCTGTTTACTGCTCAGAATCAATGTTTTCTCGGTTTTAGCCTGTTTCGGACAAAATGGGTAAAAGTGGTGTCTAAACACTCCAAATTCAACTCGAGCTCTTATAATTAGTCAAATGCAATGGATTGCTACATATTTTGACCCTAGAAATAGTAACATAGCTGTTTACTACTTCGAATCAATGTTTTCTCTCGGTTTTAGCCTGTTTTCTCGGTTTATGCCTATTTTAGGATATAACGGGTTTAAGTATTGTCTAAACACTCCAAATTCATCCCGAACTCTTACAATTAGTCAAATGCATTGGTTTGTCACAAATTCTAACCCTAGAAACAGCAACAAATCTTTTTACTACTTTGAATCAATGTTTTCTCGGTTTTAGCTTGTTTCGGGACAAAATGGGTATAATTGGTGTCTAAACACTCCAAATTCAACCTAAAATCTTATAATTAGTCAAATGCATTGGATTGTTACATATTTTGACCCTAGAAAGAGTAACAAAGCTGTTTATTGCTTCGAATCAATGTTTTCTCTCGGGTTTAGCCTGTTTTATCAGTTTATGCCTATTTTGGGATATAACGGCTTTTAGTGTTGTTTAAACACTCCAAATTCATCCCGAACTCTTAGAATTAGTCAAATGCATTGGTTTGTCAAACATTCTGACCCTAGAAACAGTAACAAAGCTGTTATTGCTTTGAATCAATGTTTTCTCGGTGTTAGCCTCTTTCGGGACAAAATGGGTTTAAGTGTTGTCTAAACACTCCAAATTCATCCCGAACTTTCACAATTAGTCAAATGCATAGAATTTTCATACATTTTGACTCTATAAACAGTAACAAAGCTTTTTACTGCTTTGAATCAATGTTTTCTCGGTTTAGCCTGTTTCGGGACAAAATGGGTATAAGTGGTGTCTAAACACTCCAAATTATTCCGAACTCTTACAATAAGTCAAATGCATGGGATTGGCACACATTCTGACCCTAGAAACAGTAAAAAAGCTGTTTACTGCTTAGAATCAATGTTTTCTCGGTTTTATCCTGTTTCGGACAAAATGGGTAAAACTGGTGTCTAAACACTCCAAATTCAACCCGAGCTCTTATAATTAGTAAAATGCATTGGATTGTTACATATTTTGACCTTAGAAAGAGTAACATAGCTGTTTACTACTTCGAATCAATGTTTTCTCTCGGGTTTAGCCTGTTTTCTCGGTTTATGCCTATTTTAGGATATAATGGGTTTAAGTGTTGTCTAAGCACTCCGGATTCATCCTGAACACTTACAATTAATCAAATGCATTGGTTTGTCACACATTCTAACCTCAGAAACAGTAACAAAGCTTTTTACTGCTTTGAATCAATGTTTTCTCGGTTTTACCCTGTTTCGGGACAAAATGGGTATAATTGGTGTCTAAACACTCCAAATTCAACCCAAACTCTTATAATTAGTCAAATGCATTGGATTATTACATATTTTGACCCTAGAAAGAGTAATAAAGCTGTTTACTGCTTCGAATCAATTTTTTCTCTCGGTTGTAGCCTGTTTTCTCGGTTTACTGCTTCGATACAATGTTTTCTCGGTTTAGCCTGTTCCGGGACAAAATGGGTATAAGTGGTGTCTAAACACTCCAAATTCATTCCGAACTCTTACAATAAGTCCAATGCATTGGAATGGCACACATTCTGACCCTAGAAACAGTAACAAAGCTGTTTACTGCTTAGAATCAATCTTTTCTTGGTTTTAGCCTGTTTCGGGACAAAATGGGTAAAAGTGGTGTCTAAACACTCGAAATTCAACCCGAGCTCTTATAATTAGTCAAATGCATTGGATTGTTACATATTTTGACCTTAGAAAGAGTAACATAGCTGTTTACTACTTCGAATCAATGTTTTCTCTTGGTTTTAGCCTGTTTTCTCGGTTGATGCCTATTTTAGGATATAACGGGTTGAAGTGTTTTCTAAACACTCCAAATTCATTCTGAACTCTTATAATAAGTCAAATGCATTGGATTGGCACACCTTCTGACCGTAGAAACAGTAACAAAGCTGTTTACTGCTCAGAATCAATGTTTTCTCGGTTTTAGCCTGTTTCGGACAAAATGGGTAAAAGTGGTGTCTAAACACTCCAAATTCAACTCGAGCTCTTATAATTAGTCAAATGCAATGGATTGCTACATATTTTGACCCTAGAAATAGTAACATAGCTGTTTACTACTTCGAATCAATGTTTTCTCTCGGTTTTAGCCTGTTTTCTCGGTTTATGCCTATTTTAGGATATAACGGGTTTAAGTGTTGTCTAAACACTCCAAATTCATCCCGAACTCTTACAATTAGTCAAATGCATTGGTTTGTCACACATTCTAACCCTAGAAACAGTAACAAATCTTTTGACTACTTTGAATCAATGTTTTCTCGGTTTTAGCCTGTTTCGTGACAAAATGGGTATAATTGGTGTCTAAACACTCCAAATTCAACCCAAACTCTTATAATTAGTCAAATGCATTGGATTGTTACATATTTTGACCCTAGAAAGAGTAACAAAGCTGTTCATTTCTACAAATCAATGTTTTCTCTCGGTTTTAGCCTGTTTTCTCGGTTTATGCCTATTTTGGGATATAACGGCTTTTAGTGTTGTCTAAACACTCCAAATTCATCCCAAACTCTTAGAATTAGTCAAATGCATTGGATTGGCACACATTATGACCCTAGAAACAGTAACAAATCTTTTGACTACTTTGAATCAATGTTTTCTCGGTTTTAGCCTGTTTCGTGACAAAATGGGTATAATTGGTGTCTAAACACTCCAAATTCAACACAAACTCTTATAATTAGTCAAATGCATTGGATTGTTACATATTTTGACCCTAGAAAGAGTAACAACGCTTTTTATTGCTTCGAATCAATGTTTTCTCTCGGTTTTAGCCTTTTTTCTCGGTTTATGCCTATTTTGGGATATAACGGCTTTTAGTGTTGTCTAAACACTCCAAATTCATCCCAAACTCTTAGAATTAGTCAAATGCATTGGATTGGCACACATTCTGACCCTAGAAACAGTAACAAAGCTTTTTACTGCTTTGAATCAATGTTTTCTCGGTTTTAACCTGTTTCAGGACAAAATGGGTATAATTAGTGTCTAAACACTCCAAATTCAATCCAAACTCTTATATTAGTCAAATGCATTGGATTATTACATATTTTGACCCTAGAAAGAGTAACAAAGCTGTTTACTGCTTCGAATCAATGTTTTCTCTCGGTTTTAGCCTGTTTTCTCGGTTTACTGCTTTGATACAATGTTTTCTCGGTTTAGCCTGTTTCGGGACAAAATGGGTAAAAGTGGTGTCTAAACACTCCAAATTCAACTCGAGCTCTTATAATTAGTCAAATGCATTGGATTGCTACATATTTTGACCCTAGAAAGAGTAACATAGCTGTTTACTACTTCGAATCAATGTTTCTCTCGGTTTTAGCCTGTTTTCTCGGTTTATGCCTATTTTAGGATATAACGGGTTTAAGTATTGTCTAAACACTCCAAATTTATCCCGAACTCTTACAATTAGTCAAATGCATTGGTTTGTCACAAATTCTAACCCTAGAAACAGCAACAAATCTTTTTACTACTTTGAATCAATGTTTTCTCGGTTTTAGCTTGTTTCGGGACAAAATGGGTATAATTGGTGGCTAAACACTCCAAATTCAACCTAAAATCTTATAATTAGTCAAATGCATTGGATTGTTACATATTTTGACCCTAGAAAGAATAAAAAAGCTGTTTATTGCTTCGAATCAATGTTTTCTCTCGGGTTTAGCCTGTTTTATCAGTTTATGCCTATTTTGGGATATAACGACTTTTAGTGTTGTTTAAACACTCCAAATTCATCCCGAACTCTTAGAATTAGTCAAATGCATTGGTTTGTCAAACATTCTGACCCTAGAAACAGTAACAAAGCTGTTATTGCTTTGAATCAATGTTTTCTCGGTTTTAGCCTGTTTCGGGACAAAATGGGTTTAAGTGTTGTCTAAACAGTCCAAATTCATCCCGAACTTTCACAATTAGTCAAATGCATAGAATTTTCATACATTTTGACTCTAGAAACGGTAACAAAGCTTTTTACTGCTTTGAATCAATGTTTTCTCGGTTTAGCCTGTTTTGGGACAAAATGGGTATAAGTGGTGTCTAAACACTCCAAATTCATTCCGAACTCTTACATAAGTCAAATGCATGGGATTGGCACACATTCTGACCCTAGAAACAGTAAAAAAGCTGTTTACTGCTTAGAATCAATGTTTTCTCGGTTTTAGCCTGTTTCGGACAAAATGGGTAAAACTGGTGTCTAAACACTCCAAATTCAACCCGAGCTCTTATAATTAGTAAAATGCATTGGATTGTTACATATTTTGACCTTAGAAAGAGTAACATAGCTGTTTACTACTTCGAATCAATGTTTTCTCTCGGGTTTAGCCTGTTTTCTCGGTTTATGCCTATTTTAGGATATAATGGGTTTAAGTGTTGTCTAAACACTCCGAATTCATCCCGAACACTTACAATTAATCAAATGCATTGCTTTGTCACACATTCTAACCTCAGAAACAGTAACAAAGCTTATTACTGCTTCGAATCAATGTTTTCTCTCGGTTTTAGCCTGTTTTCTCGGTTTACTGCTTCGATACAATGTTTTCTCGGTTTAGCCTGTTCCGGGACAAAATGGGTATAAGTGGTGTCTAAACACTCCAAATTCATTCCGAACTCTTACAATAAGTCCAATGCATTGGAATGGCACACATTCTGACCCTAGAAACAGTAACAAAGCTGTTTACTGCTTAGAATCAATCTTTTCTCGGTTTTAGCCTGTTTCGGGACAAAATGGGTAAAAGTGGTGTCTAAACACTCCAAATTCAACCCGAGCTCTTATAATTAGTCAAATGCATTGGATTGTTACATATTTTGACCTTAGAAAGAGTAACATAGCTGTTTACTACTTCGAATCAATGTTTTCTCTCGGTTTTAGCCTGTTTTCTCGGTTGATGCCTATTTTAGGATATAACGGGTTGAAGTGTTTTCTAAACACTCCAAATTCATTCCGAACTCTTATAATAAGTCAAATGCATTGGATTGGCACACCTTCTTACCCTAGAAACAGTAACAAAGCTGTTTACTGCTCAGAATCAATGTTTTCTCGGTTTTAGCCTGTTTCGGACAAAATGGGTAAAAGTGGTGTCTAAACACTCCAAATTCAACTCGAGCTCTTATAATTAGTCAAATGCAATAGATTGCTACATATTTTGACCCTAGAAATAGTAACATAGCTGTTTACTACTTCGAATCAATGTTCTCTCTCGGTTTTAGCCTGTTTTCTCGGTTTATGCCTATTTTAGGATATAACGGGTTTAAGTGTTGTCTAAACACTCCAAATTCATCCCGAACTCTTACAATTAGTCAAATGCATTGGTTTGTCACACATTCTAACCCTAGAAACAGTAACAAATCTTTTGACTACTTTGAATCAATGTTTTCTCGGTTTTAGCCTGTTTCGTGACAAAATGGGTATAATTGGTGTCTAAACACACCAAATTCAACTCGAGCTCTTATAATTAGTCAAATGCATTGGATTGCTACATATTTTGACCCTAGAAAGAGTAACATAGCTGTTTACTACTTCGAATCAATGTTTTCTCTCGGTTTTAGCCTGTTTTCTCGGTTTATGCCTATTTTGGGATATAACGGCTTTTAGTGTTGTCTAAACACTCCAAATTCATCCCAAACTCTTAGAATTAGTCAAATGCATTGGATTGGCACACATTCTGACCCTAGAAACAGTAACAAAGCTTTTTACTGCTTTGAATCAATGTTTTCTCGGTTTTAACCTATTTTGGGACAAAATGGGTATAATTGGTGTCTAAACACTCCAAATTCAACCCAAACTCTTATATTAGTCAAATGCATTGGATTATTACATATTTTGACCCTAGAAAGAGTAACAAAGCTGTTTACTGCTTCGAATCAATGTTTTCTCTCGGTTTTAGCCTGTTTTCTCGGTTTACTGCTTCGATACAATGTTTTCTCGGTTTAGCTTGTTTCGGGACAAAATGGGTAAAAGTGGTGTCTAAACACACCAAATTCAACTCGAGCTCTTATAATTAGTCAAATGCATTGGATTGCTACATATTTTGACCCTAGAAAGAGTAACATAGCTGTTTACTACTTCGAATCAATGTTTTCACTCGGTTTTAGCCTGTTTTCTCGGTTTATGCCTATTTTAGGATATAACGGGTTTAAGTATTGTCTAAACACTCCAAATTCATCCCGAACTCTTACAATTAGTCAAATGCATTGGTTTGTCACAAATTCTAACCCTAGAAACAGCAACAAATCTTTTTACTACTTTGAATCAATGTTTTCTCGGTTTTAGCTTGTTTCGGGACAAAATGGGTATAATTGGTGTCTAAACACTCCAAATTCAACCTAAAATCTTATAATTAGTCAAATGCATTGGATTGTTACATATTTTGACCCTAGAAAGAGTAACAAAGCTGTTTATTGCTTCGAATCAATGTTTTCTCTCGGGTTTAGCCTGTTTTATCAGTTTATGCCTATTTTGGGATATAACGGCTTTAAGTGTTGTTTAAACACTCCAAATTCATCCCGAACTCTTAGAATTAGTCAAATGCATTGGTTTGTCAAACATTCTGACCCTAGAAACAGTAACAAAGCTGTTATTGCTTTGAATCAATGTTTTCTCGGTTTTAGCCTCTTTCGGGACAAAATGGGTTTAAGTGTTGTCTAAACACTCCAAATTCATCCCGAACTTTCACAATTAGTCAAATGCATAGAATTTTCATACATTTTGACTCTATAAACAGTAACAAAGCTTTTTACTGCTTTGAATCAATGTTTTCTCGGTTTAGCCTGTTTCGGGACAAAATGGGTATAAGTGGTGTCTAAACACTCCAAATTTATTCCAAACTCTTACAATAAGTCAAATGATTGGCACACATTCTGACCCTAGAAACAGTAAAAAAGCTGTTTACTGCTTAGAATCAATGTTTTCTCGGTTTTAGCCTGTTTCGGACAAAATGGGTAAAACTGGTGTCTAAACACTCCAAATTCAACCCGAGCTCTTATAATTAGTAAAATGCATTGGATTGTTACATATTTTGACCTTAGAAAGAGTAACATAGCTGTTTACTACTTCGAATCAATGTTTTCTCTCGGGTTTAGCCTGTTTTCTCGGTTTATGCCTATTTTAGGATATAATGGGTTTAAGTGTTGTCTAAACACTCCGGATTCATCCCGAACACTTACAATTAATCAAATGCATTGGTTTGTCACACATTCTAACCTCAGAAACAGTAACAAAGCTTTTTACTGCTTTGAATCAATGTTTTCTCGGTTTTAGCCTGTTTCAGGACAAAATGGGTATAATTGGTGTCTAAACACTCCAAATTCAACCCAAACTCTTATAATTAGTCAAATGCATTGGATTATTACATATTTTGACCCTAGAAAGAGTAATAAAGCTGTTTACTGCTTCGAATCAATGTTTTCTCTCGGTTTTAGCCTGTTTTCTCGGTTTACTGCTTCGATACAATGTTTTCTCGGTTTAGCCTGTTCTGGGACAAAATGGGTATAAGTGGTGTCTAAACACTCCAAATTCATTCCGAACTCTTACAATAAGTCCAATGCATTGGAATGGCACACATTCTGACCCTAGAAACAGTAACAAAGCTGTTTACTGCTTAGAATCAATCTTTTCTTGGTTTTAGCCTGTTTCGGGACAAAATGGGTAAAAGTGGTGTCTAAACACTCCAAATTCAACCCGAGCTCTTATAATTAGTCAAATGCATTGGATTGTTACATATTTTGACCTTAGAAAGAGTAACATAGCTGTTTACTACTTCGAATCAATGTTTTCTCTCGGTTTTAGCCTGTTTTCTCGGTTGATGCCTATTTTAGGATATAACGGGTTGAAGTGTTTTCTAAACACTCCAAATTCATTCCGAACTCTTATAATAAGTCAAATGCATTGGATTGGCACACCTTCTGACCGTAGAAACAGTAACAAAGCTGTTTACTGCTCAGAATCAATGTTTTCTCGGTTTTAGCCTGTTTCGGACAAAATGGGTAAAAGTGGTGTCTAAACACTCCAAATTCAACTCGAGCTCTTATAATTAGTCAAATGCAATGGATTGCTACATATTTTGACCCTAGAAATAGTAACATAGCTGTTTACTACTTCGAATCAATGTTTTCTCTCGGTTTTAGCCTGTTTTCTCGGTTTATGCCTATTTTAGGATATAACGGGTTTAAGTGTTGTCTAAACACTCCAAATTCATCCCGAACTCTTACAATTAGTCAAATGCATTGGTTTGTCACACATTCTAACCCTAGAAACAGTAACAAATCTTTTGACTACTTTGAATCAATGTTTTCTCGGTTTTAGCCTGTTTCGTGACAAAATGGGTATAATTGGTGTCTAAACACTCCAAATTCAACCCAAACTCTTATAATTAGTCAAATGCATTGGATTGTTACATATTTTGACCCTAGAAAGAGTAACAAAGCTGTTCATTTCTACAAATCAATGTTTTCTCTCGGTTTTAGCCTGTTTTCTCGGTTTATGCCTATTTTGGGATACAACGGCTTTTAGTGTTGTCTAAACACTCCAAATTCATCCCAAACTCTTAGAATTAGTCAAATGCATTGGATTGGCACACATTCTGACCCTAGAAACAGTAACAAATCTTTTGACTACTTTGAATCAATGTTTTCACGGTTTTAGCCTGTTTCGTGACAAAATGGGTATAATTGGTGTCTAAACACTCCAAATTCAACACAAACTCTTATAATTAGTCAAATGCATTGGATTGTTACATATTTTGACCCTAGAAAGAGTAACAACGCTTTTTATTGCTTCGAATCAATGTTTTCTCTCGGTTTTAGCCTTTTTTCTCGGTTTATGCCTATTTTGGGATATAACGGCTTTTAGTGTTGTCTAAACACTCCAAATTCATCCCAAACTCTTAGAATTAGTCAAATGCATTGGATTGGCACACATTCTGACCCTAGAAACAGTAACAAAGCTTTTTACTGCTTTGAATCAATGTTTTCTCGGTTTTAACCTGTTTCAGGACAAAATGGGTATAGTTAGTGTCTAAACACTCCAAATTCAACCCAAACTCTTATATTAGTCAAATGCATTGGATTATTACATATTTTGACCCTAGAAAGAGTAACAAAGCTGTTTACTGCTTCGAATCAATGTTTTCTCTCGGTTTTAGCCTGTTTTCTCGGTTTACTGCTTTGATACAATGTTTTCTCGGTTTAGCCTGTTTCGGGACAAAATGGGTAAAAGTGGTGTCTAAACACTCCAAATTCAACTCGAGCTCTTATAATTAGTCAAATGCATTGGATTGCTACATATTTTGACCCTAGAAAGAGTAACATAGCTGTTTACTACTTCGAATCAATGTTTCTCTCGGTTTTAGCCTGTTTTCTCGGTTTATGCCTATTTTAGGATATAACGGGTTTAAGTATTGTCTAAACACTCCAAATTTATCCCGAACTCTTACAATTAGTCAAATGCATTGGTTTGTCACAAATTCTAACCCTAGAAACAGCAACAAATCTTTTTACTACTTTGAATCAATGTTTTCTCGGTTTTAGCTTGTTTCGGGACAAAATGGGTATAATTGGTGTCTAAACACTCCAAATTCAACCTAAAATCTTATAATTAGTCAAATGCATTGGATTGTTACATATTTTGACCCTAGAAAGAGTAACAAAGCTGTTTATTGCTTCGAATCAATGTTTTCTCTCGGGTTTAGCCTGTTTTATCAGTTTATGCCTATTTTGGGATATAACGGCTTTTAGTGTTGTTTAAACACTCCAAATTCATCCCGAACTCTTAGAATTAGTCAAATGCATTGGTTTGTCAAACATTCTGACCCTAGAAATAGTAACAAAGCTGTTATTGCTTTGAATCAATGTTTTCTCAGTTTTAGCCTGTTTCGGGACAAAATGGGTTTAAGTGTTGTCTAAACAGTCCAAATTCATCCCGAACTTTCACAATTAGTCAAATGCATAGAATTTTCATACATTTTGACTCTAGAAACGGTAACAAAGCTTTTTACTGCTTTGAATCAATGTTTTCTCGGTTTAGCCTGTTTCGGGACAAAATGGGTATAAGTGGTGTCTAAACACTCCAAATTCATTCCGAACTCTTACATAAGTCAAATGCATGGGATTAGCACACATCCTGACCCTAGAAACAGTAAAAAAGCTGTTTACTGCTTAGAATCAATGTTTTCTCGGTTTTAGCCTGTTTCGGACAAAATGGGTAAAACTGGTGTCTAAACACTCCAAATTCAACCCGAGCTCTTATAATTAGTAAAATGCATTGGATTGTTACATATTTTGACCTTAGAAAGAGTAACATAGCTGTTTACTACTTCGAATCAATGTTTTCTCTCGGGTTTAGCCTGTTTTCTTGGTTTATGCCTATTTTAGGATATAATGGGTTTAAGTGTTGTCTAAACACTCCGAATTCATCCCGAACACTTACAATTAATCAAATGCATTGGTTTCTCACAAATTCTTACCTCAGAAACAGTAACAAAGCTTATTACTGCTTTGAATCAATGTTTTCTCGGTTTTAGCCTGTTTCGGGACAAAATGGGTATAATTGGTGTCTAAAGACTCCAAATTCAACCCAAACTCTTATAATTAGTCAAATGCATTGGATGATTACATATTTTGACCCTAGAAAGAATAATAAAGCTGTTTACTGCTTCGAATCAATGTTTTCTCTCGGTTTTAGCCTGTTTTCTCGGTTTACTGCTTCGATACAATGTTTTCTCGGTTTAGCCTGTTTCGGGACAAAATGGGTATAAGTGGTGTCTAAACACTCCAAATTCATTCTGAACTCTTACAATAAGTCCAATGCATTGGAATGGCACACATTCTGACCCTAGAAACAGTAACAAAGCTGTTTACTGCTTAGAATCAATCTTTTCTCGGTTTTAGCCTGTTTCGGGACAAAATGGGTAAAAGTGGTGTCTAAACACTCCAAATTCAACCCGAGCTCTTATAATTAGTCAAATGCATTGGATTGTTACATATTTTGACCTTAGAAAGAGTAACATAGCTGTTTTCTACTTCGAATCAATGTTTTCTCTCGGTTTTAGCCTGTTTTCTCGGTTGATGCCTATTTTAGGATATAACGGGTTTAAGTGTTGTCTAAACACTCCAAATTCATCCCGAACTCTTACAATTAGTCAAATGCATTGGTTTGTCACACATTCTAACCCTAGAAACAGTAACAAATCTTTTGACTACTTTGAATCAATCTTTTCTCGGTTTTAGCTTGTTTCGGGACAAAATGGGTAAAAGTGGTGTCTAAACACTCCAAATTCAACCCGAGCTCTTATAATTAGTCAAATGCATTGGATTGTTACATATTTTGACCTTAGAATGAGTAACATAGCTGTTTTCTACTTCGAATCAATGTTTTCTCTCGGTTTTAGCCTGTTTTCTCGGTTGATGCCTATTTTAGGATATAACGGGTTGAAGTGTTGTCTAAACACTCCAAATTCATCCCGAACTCTTACAATTAGTCAAATGCATTGGTTTGTCACACATTCTAACCCTAGAAACAGTAACAAATCTTTTGACTACTTTGAATCAATGTTTTCTCGGTTTTAGCCTGTTTCGTGACAAAATGGGTATAATTGGTGTCTAAACACACCAAATTCAACTCGAGCTCTTATAATTAGTCAAATGCATTGGATTGCTACATATTTTGACCCTAGAAAGAGTAACATAGCTGTTTACTACTTCGAATCAATGTTTTCTCTTGGTTTTAGCCTGTTTTCTCGGTTTATGCCTATTTTGGGATATAACGGCTTTTAGTGTTGTCTAAACACTCCAAATTCATCCCAAACTCTTAGAATTAGTCAAATGCATTGGATTGGCACACATTCTGACCCTAGAAACAGTAAAAAAGCTGTTTACTGCTTAGAATCAATGTTTTCTCGGTTTTAGCCTGTTTCGGACAAAATGGGTAAAACTGGTGTCTAAACACTCCAAATTCAACCCGAGCTCTTATAATTAGTAAAATGCATTGGATTGTTACATATTTTGACCTTAGAAAGAGTAACATAGCTGTTTACTACTTCGAATCAATGTTTTCTCTCGGGTTTAGCCTGTTTTCTCGGTTTATGCCTATTTTAGGATATAATGGGTTTAAGTGTTGTCTAAACACTCCGGATTCATCCCGAACACTTACAATTAATCAAATGCATTGGTTTGTCACACATTCTAACCTCAGAAACAGTAACAAAGCTTTTTACTGCTTTGAATCAATGTTTTCTCGGTTTTAGCCTGTTTCAGGACAAAATGGGTATAATTGGTGTCTAAACACTCCAAATTCAACCCAAACTCTTATAATTAGTCAAATGCATTGGATTATTACATATTTTGACCCTAGAAAGAGTAATAAAGCTGTTTACTGCTTCGAATCAATGTTTTCTCTCGGTTTTAGCCTGTTTTCTCGGTTTACTGCTTCGATACAATGTTTTCTCGGTTTAGCCTGTTCCGGGACAAAATGGGTATAAGTGGTGTCTAAACACTCCAAATTCATTCCGAACTCTTACAATAAGTCCAATGCATTGGAATGGCACACATTCTGACCCTAGAAACAGTAACAAAGCTGTTTACTGCTTAGAATCAATCTTTTCTTGGTTTTCGCCTGTTTCGGGACAAAATGGGTAAAAGTGGTGTCTAAACACTCCAAATTCAACCCGAGCTCTTATAATTAGTCAAATGCATTGGATTGTTACATATTTTGACCTTAGAAAGAGTAACATAGCTGTTTACTACTTCGAATCAATGTTTTCTCTCGGTTTTAGCCTGTTTTCTCGGTTGATGCCTATTTTAGGATATAACGGGTTGAAGTGTTTTCTAAACACTCCAAATTCATTCCGAACTCTTATAATAAGTCAAATGCATTGGATTGGCACACCTTCTGACCGTAGAAACAGTAACAAAGCTGTTTACTGCTCAGAATCAATGTTTTCTCGGTTTTAGCCTGTTTCGGACAAAATGGGTAAAAGTGGTGTCTAAACACTCCAAATTCAACTCGAGCTCTTATAATTAGTCAAATGCAATGGATTGCTACATATTTTGACCCTAGAAATAGTAACATAGCTGTTTACTACTTCGAATCAATGTTTTCTCTCGGTTTTAGCCTGTTTTCTCGGTTTATGCCTATTTTAGGATATAACGGGTTTAAGTGTTGTCTAAACACTCCAAATTCATCCCGAACTCTTACAATTAGTCAAATGCATTGGTTTGTCACACATTCTAACCCTAGAAACAGTAACAAATCTTTTGACTACTTTGAATCAATGTTTTCTCGGTTTTAGCCTGTTTCGTGACAAAATGGGTATAATTGGTGTCTAAACACTCCAAATTCAACCCAAACTCTTATAATTAGTCAAATGCATTGGATTGTTACATATTTTGACCCTAGAAAGAGTAACAAAGCTGTTCATTTCTACAAATCAATGTTTTCTCTCGGTTTTAGCCTGTTTTCTCGGTTTATGCCTATTTTGGGATACAACGGCTTTTAGTGTTGTCTAAACACTCCAAATTCATCCCAAACTCTTAGAATTAGTCAAATGCATTGGATTGGCACACATTCTGACCCTAGAAACAGTAACAAATCTTTTGACTACTTTGAATCAATGTTTTCACGGTTTTAGCCTGTTTCGTGACAAAATGGGTATAATTGGTGTCTAAACACTCCAAATTCAACACAAACTCTTATAATTAGTCAAATGCATTGGATTGTTACATATTTTGACCCTAGAAAGAGTAACAACGCTTTTTATTGCTTCGAATCAATGTTTTCTCTCGGTTTTAGCCTTTTTTCTCGGTTTATGCCTATTTTGGGATATAACGGCTTTTAGTGTTGTCTAAACACTCCAAATTCATCCCAAACTCTTAGAATTAGTCAAATGCATTGGATTGGCACACATTCTGACCCTAGAAACAGTAACAAAGCTTTTTACTGCTTTGAATCAATGTTTTCTCGGTTTTAACCTGTTTCAGGACAAAATGGGTATAATTAGTGTCTAAACACTCCAAATTCAACCCAAACTCTTATATTAGTCAAATGCATTGGATTATTACATATTTTGACCCTAGAAAGAGTAACAAAGCTGTTTACTGTTTCGAATCAATGTTTTCTCTCGGTTTTAGCCTGTTTTCTCGGTTTACTGCTTTGATACAATGTTTTCTCGGTTTAGCCTGTTTCGGGACAAAATGGGTAAAAGTGGTGTCTAAACACTCCAAATTCAACTCGAGCTCTTATAATTAGTCAAATGCATTGGATTGCTACATATTTTGACCCTAGAAAGAGTAACATAGCTGTTTACTACTTCGAATCAATGTTTCTCTCGGTTTTAGCCTGTTTTCTCGGTTTATGCCTATTTTAGGATATAACGGGTTTAAGTATTGTCTAAACACTCCAAATTTATCCCGAACTCTTACAATTAGTCAAATGCATTGGTTTGTCACAAATTCTAACCCTAGAAACAGCAACAAATCTTTTTACTACTTTGAATCAATGTTTTCTCGGTTTTAGCTTGTTTCGGGACAAAATGGGTATAATTGGTGTCTAAACACTCCAAATTCAACCTAAAATCTTATAATTAGTCAAATGCATTGGATTGTTACATATTTTGACCCTAGAAAGAGTAACAAAGCTGTTTATTGCTTCGAATCAATGTTTTCTCTCGGGTTTAGCCTGTTTTATCAGTTTATGCCTATTTTGGGATATAACGGCTTTTAGTGTTGTTTAAACACTCCAAATTCATCCCGAACTCTTAGAATTAGTCAAATGCATTGGTTTGTCAAACATTCTGACCCTAGAAATAGTAACAAAGCTGTTATTGCTTTGAATCAATGTTTTCTCAGTTTTAGCCTGTTTCGGGACAAAATGGGTTTAAGTGTTGTCTAAACAGTCCAAATTCATCCCGAACTTTCACAATTAGTCAAATGCATAGAATTTTCATACATTTTGACTCTAGAAACGGTAACAAAGCTTTTTACTGCTTTGAATCAATGTTTTCTCGGTTTAGCCTGTTTCGGGACAAAATGGGTATAAGTGGTGTCTAAACACTCCAAATTCATTCCGAACTCTTACATAAGTCAAATGCATGGGATTAGCACACATCCTGACCCTAGAAACAGTAAAAAAGCTGTTTACTGCTTAGAATCAATGTTTTCTCGGTTTTAGCCTGTTTCGGACAAAATGGGTAAAACTGGTGTCTAAACACTCCAAATTCAACCCGAGCTCTTATAATTAGTAAAATGCATTGGATTGTTACATATTTTGACCTTAGAAAGAGTAACATAGCTGTTTACTACTTCGAATCAATGTTTTCTCTCGGGTTTAGCCTGTTTTCTTGGTTTATGCCTATTTTAGGATATAATGGGTTTAAGTGTTGTCTAAACACTCCGAATTCATCCCGAACACTTACAATTAATCAAATGCATTGGTTTCTCACAAATTCTTACCTCAGAAACAGTAACAAAGCTTATTACTGCTTTGAATCAATGTTTTCTCGGTTTTAGCCTGTTTCGGGACAAAATGGGTATAATTGGTGTCTAAAGACTCCAAATTCAACCCAAACTCTTATAATTAGTCAAATGCATTGGATGATTACATATTTTGACCCTAGAAAGAATAATAAAGCTGTTTACTGCTTCGAATCAATGTTTTCTCTCGGTTTTAGCCTGTTTTCTCGGTTTACTGCTTCGATACAATGTTTTCTCGGTTTAGCCTGTTTCGGGACAAAATGGGTATAAGTGGTGTCTAAACACTCCAAATTCATTCTGAACTCTTACAATAAGTCCAATGCATTGGAATGGCACACATTCTGACCCTAGAAACAGTAACAAAGCTGTTTACTGCTTAGAATCAATCTTTTCTCGGTTTTAGCCTGTTTCGGGACAAAATGGGTAAAAGTGGTGTCTAAACACTCCAAATTCAACCCGAGCTCTTATAATTAGTCAAATGCATTGGATTGTTACATATTTTGACCTTAGAAAGAGTAACATAGCTGTTTTCTACTTCGAATCAATGTTTTCTCTCGGTTTTAGCCTGTTTTCTCGGTTGATGCCTATTTTAGGATATAACGGGTTTAAGTGTTGTCTAAACACTCCAAATTCATCCCGAACTCTTACAATTAGTCAAATGCATTGGTTTGTCACACATTCTAACCCTAGAAACAGTAACAAATCTTTTGACTACTTTGAATCAATCTTTTCTCGGTTTTAGCCTGTTTCGGGACAAAATGGGTAAAAGTGGTGTCTAAACACTCCAAATTCAACCCGAGCTCTTATAATTAGTCAAATGCATTGGATTGTTACATATTTTGACCTTAGAATGAGTAACATAGCTGTTTTCTACTTCGAATCAATGTTTTCTCTCGGTTTTAGCCTGTTTTCTCGGTTGATGCCTATTTTAGGATATAACGGGTTGAAGTGTTGTCTAAACACTCCAAATTCATCCCGAACTCTTACAATTAGTCAAATGCATTGGTTTGTCACACATTCTAACCCTAGAAACAGTAACAAATCTTTTGACTACTTTGAATCAATGTTTTCTCGGTTTTAGCCTGTTTCGTGACAAAATGGGTATAATTGGTGTCTAAACACACCAAATTCAACTCGAGCTCTTATAATTAGTCAAATGCATTGGATTGCTACATATTTTGACCCTAGAAAGAGTAACATAGCTGTTTACTACTTCGAATCAATGTTTTCTCTCGGTTTTAGCCTGTTTTCTCGGTTTATGCCTATTTTGGGATATAACGGCTTTTAGTGTTGTCTAAACACTCCAAATTCATCCCAAACTCTTAGAATTAGTCAAATGCATTGGATTGGCACACATTCTGACCCTAGAAACAGTAAAAAAGCTGTTTACTGCTTAGAATCAATGTTTTCTCGGTTTTAGCCTGTTTCGGACAAAATGGGTAAAACTGGTGTCTAAACACTCCAAATTCAACCCGAGCTCTTATAATTAGTAAAATGCATTGGATTGTTACATATTTTGACCTTAGAAAGAGTAACATAGCTGTTTACTACTTCGAATCAATGTTTTCTCTCGGGTTTAGCCTGTTTTCTCGGTTTATGCCTATTTTAGGATATAATGGGTTTAAGTGTTGTCTAAACACTCCGGATTCATCCCGAACACTTACAATTAATCAAATGCATTGGTTTGTCACACATTCTAACCTCAGAAACAGTAACAAAGCTTTTTACTGCTTTGAATCAATGTTTTCTCGGTTTTAGCCTGTTTCAGGACAAAATGGGTATAATTGGTGTCTAAACACTCCAAATTCAACCCAAACTCTTATAATTAGTCAAATGCATTGGATTATTACATATTTTGACCCTAGAAAGAGTAATAAAGCTGTTTACTGCTTCGAATCAATGTTTTCTCTCGGTTTTAGCCTGTTTTCTCGGTTTACTGCTTCGATACAATGTTTTCTCGGTTTAGCCTGTTCCGGGACAAAATGGGTATAAGTGGTGTCTAAACACTCCAAATTCATTCCGAACTCTTACAATAAGTCCAATGCATTGGAATGGCACACATTCTGACCCTAGAAACAGTAACAAAGCTGTTTACTGCTTAGAATCAATCTTTTCTTGGTTTTCGCCTGTTTCGGGACAAAATGGGTAAAAGTGGTGTCTAAACACTCCAAATTCAACCCGAGCTCTTATAATTAGTCAAATGCATTGGATTGTTACATATTTTGACCTTAGAAAGAGTAACATAGCTGTTTACTACTTCGAATCAATGTTTTCTCTCGGTTTTAGCCTGTTTTCTCGGTTGATGCCTATTTTAGGATATAACGGGTTGAAGTGTTTTCTAAACACTCCAAATTCATTCCGAACTCTTATAATAAGTCAAATGCATTGGATTGGCACACCTTCTGACCGTAGAAACAGTAACAAAGCTGTTTACTGCTCAGAATCAATGTTTTCTCGGTTTTAGCCTGTTTCGGACAAAATGGGTAAAAGTGGTGTCTAAACACTCCAAATTCAACTCGAGCTCTTATAATTAGTCAAATGCAATGGATTGCTACATATTTTGACCCTAGAAATAGTAACATAGCTGTTTACTACTTCGAATCAATGTTTTCTCTCGGTTTTAGCCTGTTTTCTCGGTTTATGCCTATTTTAGGATATAACGGGTTTAAGTGTTGTCTAAACACTCCAAATTCATCCCGAACTCTTACAATTAGTCAAATGCATTGGTTTGTCACACATTCTAACCCTAGAAACAGTAACAAATCTTTTGACTACTTTGAATCAATGTTTTCTCGGTTTTAGCCTGTTTCGTGACAAAATGGGTATAATTGGTGTCTAAACACTCCAAATTCAACCCAAACTCTTATAATTAGTCAAATGCATTGGATTGTTACATATTTTGACCCTAGAAAGAGTAACAAAGCTGTTCATTTCTACAAATCAATGTTTTCTCTCGGTTTTAGCCTGTTTTCTCGGTTTATGCCTATTTTGGGATACAACGGCTTTTAGTGTTGTCTAAACACTCCAAATTCATCCCAAACTCTTAGAATTAGTCAAATGCATTGGATTGGCACACATTCTGACCCTAGAAACAGTAACAAATCTTTTGACTACTTTGAATCAATGTTTTCACGGTTTTAGCCTGTTTCGTGACAAAATGGGTATAATTGGTGTCTAAACACTCCAAATTCAACACAAACTCTTATAATTAGTCAAATGCATTGGATTGTTACATATTTTGACCCTAGAAAGAGTAACAACGCTTTTTATTGCTTCGAATCAATGTTTTCTCTCGGTTTTAGCCTTTTTTCTCGGTTTATGCCTATTTTGGGATATAACGGCTTTTAGTGTTGTCTAAACACTCCAAATTCATCCCAAACTCTTAGAATTAGTCAAATGCATTGGATTGGCACACATTCTGACCCTAGAAACAGTAACAAAGCTTTTTACTGCTTTGAATCAATGTTTTCTCGGTTTTAACCTGTTTCAGGACAAAATGGGTATAATTAGTGTCTAAACACTCCAAATTCAACCCAAACTCTTATATTAGTCAAATGCATTGGATTATTACATATTTTGACCCTAGAAAGAGTAACAAAGCTGTTTACTGTTTCGAATCAATGTTTTCTCTCGGTTTTAGCCTGTTTTCTCGGTTTACTGCTTTGATACAATGTTTTCTCAGTTTAGCCTGTTTCGGGACAAAATGGGTAAAAGTGGTGTCTAAACACTCCAAATTCAACTCGAGCTCTTATAATTAGTCAAATGCATTGGATTGCTACATATTTTGACCCTAGAAAGAGTAACATAGCTGTTTACTACTTCGAATCAATGTTTCTCTCGGTTTTAGCCTGTTTTCTCGGTTTATGCCTATTTTAGGATATAACGGGTTTAAGTATTGTCTAAACACTCCAAATTTATCCCGAACTCTTACAATTAGTCAAATGCATTGGTTTGTCACAAATTCTAACCCTAGAAACAGCAACAAATCTTTTTACTACTTTGAATCAATGTTTTCTCGGTTTTAGCTTGTTTCGGGACAAAATGGGTATAATTGGTGTCTAAACACTCCAAATTCAACCTAAAATCTTATAATTAGTCAAATGCATTGGATTGTTACATATTTTGACCCTAGAAAGAGTAACAAAGCTGTTTATTGCTTCGAATCAATGTTTTCTCTCGGGTTTAGCCTGTTTTATCAGTTTATGCCTATTTTGGGATATAACGGCTTTTAGTGTTGTTTAAACACTCCAAATTCATCCCGAACTCTTAGAATTAGTCAAATGCATTGGTTTGTCAAACATTCTGACCCTAGAAATAGTAACAAAGCTGTTATTGCTTTGAATCAATGTTTTCTCAGTTTTAGCCTGTTTCGGGACAAAATGGGTTTAAGTGTTGTCTAAACAGTCCAAATTCATCCCGAACTTTCACAATTAGTCAAATGCATAGAATTTTCATACATTTTGACTCTAGAAACGGTAACAAAGCTTTTTACTGCTTTGAATCAATGTTTTCTCGGTTTAGCCTGTTTCGGGACAAAATGGGTATAAGTGGTGTCTAAACACTCCAAATTCTTTCCGAACTCTTACATAAGTCAAATGCATGGGATTAGCACACATTCTGACCCTAGAAACAGTAAAAAAGCTGTTTACTGCTTAGAATCAATGTTTTCTCGGTTTTAGCCTGTTTTGGACAAAATGGGTAAAACTGGTGTCTAAACACTCCAAATTCAACCCGAGCTCTTATAATTAGTAAAATGCATTGGATTGTTACATATTTTGACCTTAGAAAGAGTAACATAGCTGTTTACTACTTCGAATCAATGTTTTCTCTCGGGTTTAGCCTATTTTCTCGGTTTATGCCTATTTTAGGATATAATGGGTTTAAGTGTTGTCTAAACACTCCGAATTCATCCCGAACACTTACAATTAATCAAATGCATTGCTTTGTCACACATTCTAACCTCAGAAACAGTAACAAAGCTTATTACTGCTTTGAATCAATGTTTTCTCGGTTTTAGCCTGTTTCGGGACAAAATGGGTATAATTGGTGTCTAAAGACTCCAAATTCAACCCAAACTCTTATAATTAGTCAAATGCATTGGATGATTACATATTTTGACCCTAGAAAGAATAATAAAGCTGTTTACTGCTTCGAATCAATGTTTTCTCTCGGTTTTAGCCTGTTTTCTCGGTTTACTGCTTCGATACAATGTTTTCTCGGTTTAGCCTGTTTCGGGACAAAATGGGTATAAGTGGTGTCTAAACACTCCAAATTCATTCTGAACTCTTACAATAAGTCCAATGCATTGGAATGGCACACATTCTGACCCTAGAAACAGTAACAAAGCTGTTTACTGCTTAGAATCAATCTTTTCTCGGTTTTAGCCTGTTTCGGGACAAAATGGGTAAAAGTGGTGTCTAAACACTCCAAATTCAACCCGAGCTCTTATAATTAGTCAAATGCATTGGATTGTTACATATTTTGACCTTATAAAGAGTAACATAGCTGTTTTCTACTTCGAATCAATGTTTTCTCTCGGTTTTAGCCTGTTTTCTCGGTTGATGCCTATTTTAGGATATAACGGGTTTAAGTGTTGTCTAAACACTCCAAATTCATCCCGAACTCTTACAATTAGTCAAATGCATTGGTTTGTCACACATTCTAACCCTAGAAACAGTAACAAATCTTTTGACTACTTTGAATCAATCTTTTCTCGGTTTTAGCCTGTTTCGGGACAAAATGGGTAAAAGTGGTGTCTAAACACTCCAAATTCAACCCGAGCTCTTATAATTAGTCAAATGCATTGGATTGTTACATATTTTGACCTTAGAAAGAGTAACATAGCTGTTTTCTACTTCGAATCAATGTTTTCTCTCGGTTTTAGCCTGTTTTCTCGGTTGATGCCTATTTTAGGATATAACGGGTTGAAGTGTTGTCTAAACACTCCAAATTCATCCCGAACTCTTACAATTAGTCAAATGCATTGGTTTGTCACACATTCTAACCCTAGAAACAGTAACAAAGCTTTTTACTGCTTTGAATCAATGTTTTCTCGGTTTTAACCTATTTTGGGACAAAATGGGTATAATTGGTGTCTAAACACTCCAAATTCAACCCAAACTCTTATATTAGTCAAATGCATTGGATTATTACATATTTTGACCCTAGAAAGAGTAACAAAGCTGTTTACTGCTTCGAATCAATGTTTTCTCTCGGTTTTAGCCTGTTTTCTCGGTTTACTGCTTCGATACAATGTTTTCTCGGTTTAGCTTGTTTCGGGACAAAATGGGTAAAAGTGGTGTCTAAACACACCAAATTCAACTCGAGCTCTTATAATTAGTCAAATGCATTGGATTGCTACATATTTTGACCCTAGAAAGAGTAACATAGCTGTTTACTACTTCGAATCAATGTTTTCACTCGGTTTTAGCCTGTTTTCTCGGTTTATGCCTATTTTAGGATATAACGGGTTTAAGTATTGTCTAAACACTCCAAATTCATCCCGAACTCTTACAATTAGTCAAATGCATTGGTTTGTCACAAATTCTAACCCTAGAAAAAGCAACAAATCTTTTTACTACTTTGAATCAATGTTTTCTCGGTTTTAGCTTGTTTCGGGACAAAATGGGTATAATTGGTGTCTAAACACTCCAAATTCAACCTAAAATCTTATAATTAGTCAAATGCATTGGATTGTTACATATTTTGACCCTAGAAAGAGTAACAAAGCTGTTTATTGCTTCGAATCAATGTTTTCTCTCGGGTTTAGCCTGTTTTATCAGTTTATGCCTATTTTGGGATATAACGGCTTTAAGTGTTGTTTAAACACTCCAAATTCATCCCGAACTCTTAGAATTAGTCAAATGCATTGGTTTGTCAAACATTCTGACCCTAGAAACAGTAACAAAGCTGTTATTGCTTTGAATCAATGTTTTCTCGGTTTTAGCCTCTTTCGGGACAAAATGGGTTTAAGTGTTGTCTAAACACTCCAAATTCATCCCGAACTTTCACAATTAGTCAAATGCATAGAATTTTCATACATTTTGACTCTATAAACAGTAACAAAGCTTTTTACTGCTTTGAATCAATGTTTTCTCGGTTTAGCCTGTTTCGGGACAAAATGGGTATAAGTGGTGTCTAAACACTCTAAATTCATTCCGAACTCTTACAATAAGTCAAATGCATGGGATTGGCACACATTCTGACCCTAGAAACAGTAAAAAATCTGTTTACTGCTTAGAATCAATGTTTTCTCGGTTTTAGCCTGTTTCGGACAAAATGGGTAAAACTGGTGTCTAAACACTCCAAATTCAACCCGAGCTCTTATAATTAGTAAAATGCATTGGATTGTTACATATTTTGACCTTAGAAAGAGTAACATAGCTGTTTACTACTTCGAATCAATGTTTTCTCTCGGGTTTAGCCTGTTTTCTCGGTTTATGCCTATTTTAGGATATAATGGGTTTAAGTGTTGTCTAAACACTCCGGATTCATCCCGAACACTTACAATTAATCAAATGCATTGGTTTGTCACACATTCTAACCTCAGAAACAGTAACAAAGCTTTTTACTGCTTTGAATCAATGTTTTCTCGGTTTTAGCCTGTTTCAGGACAAAATGGGTATAATTGGTGTCTAAACACTCCAAATTCAACCCAAACTCTTATAATTAGTCAAATGCATTGGATTATTACATATTTTGACCCTAGAAAGAGTAATAAAGCTGTTTACTGCTTCGAATCAATGTTTTCTCTCGGTTTTAGCCTGTTTTCTCGGTTTACTGCTTCGATACAATGTTTTCTCGGTTTAGCCTGTTCCGGGACAAAATGGGTATAAGTGGTGTCTAAACACTCCAAATTCATTCCGAACTCTTACAATAAGTCCAATGCATTGGAATGGCACACATTCTGACCCTAGAAACAGTAACAAAGCTGTTTACTGCTTAGAATCAATCTTTTCTTGGTTTTAGCCTGTTTCGGGACAAAATGGGTAAAAGTGGTGTCTAAACACTCCAAATTCAACCCGAGCTCTTATAATTAGTCAAATGCATTGGATTGTTACATATTTTGACCTTAGAAAGAGTAACATAGCTGTTTACTACTTCGAATCAATGTTTTCTCTCGGTTTTAGCCTGTTTTCTCGGTTGATGCCTATTTTAGGATATAACGGGTTGAAGTGTTTTCTAAACACTCCAATTTCATTCCGAACTTTTATAATAATTCAAATGCATTGGATTGGCACACCTTCTGACCGTAGAAACAGTAACAAAGCTGTTTACTGCTCAGAATCAATGTTTTCTCGGTTTTAGCCTGTTTCGGACAAAATGGGTAAAAGTGGTGTCTAAACACTCCAAATTCAACTCGAGCTCTTATAATTAGTCAAATGCAATGGATTGCTACATATTTTGACCCTAGAAATAGTAACATAGCTGTTTACTACTTCGAATCAATGTTTTCTCTCGGTTTTAGCCTGTTTTCTCGGTTTATGCCTATTTTAGGATATAACGGGTTTAAGTGTTGTCTAAACACTCCAAATTCATCCCGAACTCTTACAATTAGTCAAATGCATTGGTTTGTCACACATTCTAACCCTAGAAACAGTAACAAATCTTTTGACTACTTTGAATCAATGTTTTCTCGGTTTTAGCCTGTTTCGTGACAAAATGGGTATAATTGGTGTCTAAACACTCCAAATTCAACCCAAACTCTTATAATTAGTCAAATGCATTGGATTGTTACATATTTTGACCCTAGAAAGAGTAACAAAGCTGTTCATTTCTACAAATCAATGTTTTCTCTCGGTTTTAGCCTGTTTTCTCGGTTTATGCCTATTTTGGGATACAACAGCTTTTAGTGTTGTCTAAACACTCCAAATTCATCCCAAACTCTTAGAATTAGTCAAATGCATTGGATTGGCACACATTCTGACCCTAGAAACAGTAACAAATCTTTTGACTACTTTGAATCAATGTTTTCACGGTTTTAGCCTGTTTCGTGACAAAATGGGTATAATTGGTGTCTAAACACTCCAAATTCAACACAAACTCTTATAATTAGTCAAATGCATTGGATTGTTACATATTTTGACCCTAGAAAGAGTAACAACGCTTTTTATTGCTTCGAATCAATGTTTTCTCTCGGTTTTAGCCTTTTTTCTCGGTTTATGCCTATTTTGGGATATAACGGCTTTTAGTGTTGTCTAAACACTCCAAATTCATCCCAAACTCTTAGAATTAGTCAAATGCATTGGATTGGCACACATTCTGACCCTAGAAACAGTAACAAAGCTTTTTACTGCTTTGAATCAATGTTTTCTCGGTTTTAACCTGTTTCAGGACAAAATGGGTATAATTAGTGTCTAAACACTCCAAATTCAACCCAAACTCTTATATTAGTCAAATGCATTGGATTATTACATATTTTGACCCTAGAAAGAGTAACAAAGCTGTTTACTGCTTCGAATCAATGTTTTCTCTCGGTTTTAGCCTGTTTTCTCGGTTTACTGCTTTGATACAATGTTTTCTCGGTTTAGCCTGTTTCGGGACAAAATGGGTAAAAGTGGTGTCTAAACACTCCAAATTCAACTCGAGCTCTTATAATTAGTCAAATGCATTGGATTGCTACATATTTTGACCCTAGAAAGAGTAACATAGCTGTTTACTACTTCGAATCAATGTTTCTCTCGGTTTTAGCCTGTTTTCTCGGTTTATGCCTATTTTAGGATATAACGGGTTTAAGTATTGTCTAAACACTCCAAATTTATCCCGAACTCTTACAATTAGTCAAATGCATTGGTTTGTCACAAATTCTAACCCTAGAAACAGCAACAAATCTTTTTACTACTTTGAATCAATGTTTTCTCGGTTTTAGCTTGTTTCGGGACAAAATGGGTATAATTGGTGTCTAAACACTCCAAATTCAACCTAAAATCTTATAATTAGTCAAATGCATTGGATTGTTACATATTTTGACCCTAGAAAGAGTAACATAGCTGTTTACTACTTTGAATCAATGTTTTCTCTCGGTTTTAGCCTGTTTTCTCGGTTTATGCCTATTTTGGGATATAACGGCTTTTAGTGTTGTCTAAACACTCCAAATTCATCCCAAACTCTTAGAATTAGTCAAATGCATTGGATTGGCACACATTCTGACCCTAGAAACAGTAACAAAGCTTTTTACTGCTTTGAATCAATGTTTTCTCGGTTTTAACCTATTTTGGGACCAAATGGGTATAATTGGTGTCTAAACACTCCAAATTCAACCCAAACTCTTATATTAGTCAAATGCATTGGATTATTACATATTTTGACCCTAGAAAGAGTAACAAAGCTGTTTACTGCTTCGAATCAATGTTTTCTCTCGGTTTTAGCCTGTTTTCTCGGTTTACTGCTTCGATACAATGTTTTCTCGGTTTAGCTTGTTTCGGGACAAAATGGGTAAAAGTGGTGTCTAAACACACCAAATTCAACTCGAGCTCTTATAATTAGTCAAATGCATTGGATTGCTACATATTTTGACCCTAGAAAGAGTAACATAGCTGTTTACTACTTCGAATCAATGTTTTCACTCGGTTTTAGCCTGTTTTCTCGGTTTATGCCTATTTTAGGATATAACGGGTTTAAGTATTGTCTAAACACTCCAAATTCATCCCGAACTCTTACAATTAGTCAAATGCATTGGTTTGTCACAAATTCTAACCCTAGAAAAAGCAACAAATCTTTTTACTACTTTGAATCAATGTTTTCTCGGTTTTAGCTTGTTTCGGGACAAAATGGGTATAATTGGTGTCTAAACACTCCAAATTCAACCTAAAATCTTATAATTAGTCAAATGCATTGGATTGTTACATATTTTGACCCTAGAAAGAGTAACAAAGCTGTTTATTGCTTCGAATCAATGTTTTCTCTCGGGTTTAGCCTGTTTTATCAGTTTATGCCTATTTTGGGATATAACGGCTTTAAGTGTTGTTTAAACACTCCAAATTCATCCCGAACTCTTAGAATTAGTCAAATGCATTGGTTTGTCAAACATTCTGACCCTAGAAACAGTAACAAAGCTGTTATTGCTTTGAATCAATGTTTTCTCGGTTTTAGCCTCTTTCGGGACAAAATGGGTTTAAGTGTTGTCTAAACACTCCAAATTCATCCCGAACTTTCACAATTAGTCAAATGCATAGAATTTTCATACATTTTGACTCTATAAACAGTAACAAAGCTTTTTACTGCTTTGAATCAATGTTTTCTCGGTTTAGCCTGTTTCGGGACAAAATGGGTATAAGTGGTGTCTAAACACTCTAAATTCATTCCGAACTCTTACAATAAGTCAAATGCATGGGATTGGCACACATTCTGACCCTAGAAACAGTAAAAAATCTGTTTACTGCTTAGAATCAATGTTTTCTCGGTTTTAGCCTGTTTCGGACAAAATGGGTAAAACTGGTGTCTAAACACTCCAAATTCAACCCGAGCTCTTATAATTAGTAAAATGCATTGGATTGTTACATATTTTGACCTTAGAAAGAGTAACATAGCTGTTTACTACTTCGAATCAATGTTTTCTCTCGGGTTTAGCCTGTTTTCTCGGTTTATGCCTATTTTAGGATATAATGGGTTTAAGTGTTGTCTAAACACTCCGGATTCATCCCGAACACTTACAATTAATCAAATGCATTGGTTTGTCACACATTCTAACCTCAGAAACAGTAACAAAGCTTTTTACTGCTTTGAATCAATGTTTTCTCGGTTTTAGCCTGTTTCAGGACAAAATGGGTATAATTGGTGTCTAAACACTCCAAATTCAACCCAAACTCTTATAATTAGTCAAATGCATTGGATTATTACATATTTTGACCCTAGAAAGAGTAATAAAGCTGTTTACTGCTTCGAATCAATGTTTTCTCTCGGTTTTAGCCTGTTTTCTCGGTTTACTGCTTCGATACAATGTTTTCTCGGTTTAGCCTGTTCCGGGACAAAATGGGTATAAGTGGTGTCTAAACACTCCAAATTCATTCCGAACTCTTACAATAAGTCCAATGCATTGGAATGGCACACATTCTGACCCTAGAAACAGTAACAAAGCTGTTTACTGCTTAGAATCAATCTTTTCTTGGTTTTAGCCTGTTTCGGGACAAAATGGGTAAAAGTGGTGTCTAAACACTCCAAATTCAACCCGAGCTCTTATAATTAGTCAAATGCATTGGATTGTTACATATTTTGACCTTAGAAAGAGTAACATAGCTGTTTACTACTTCAAATCAATGTTTTCTCTCGGTTTTAGCCTGTTTTCTCGGTTGATGCCTATTTTAGGATATAACGGGTTGAAGTGTTTTCTAAACACTCCAATTTCATTCCGAACTCTTATAATAATTCAAATGCATTGGATTGGCACACCTTCTGACCGTAGAAACAGTAACAAAGCTGTTTACTGCTCAGAATCAATGTTTTCTCGGTTTTAGCCTGTTTCGGACAAAATGGGTAAAAGTGGTGTCTAAACACTCCAAATTCAACTCGAGCTCTTATAATTAGTCAAATGCAATGGATTGCTACATATTTTGACCCTAGAAATAGTAACATAGCTGTTTACTACTTCGAATCAATGTTTTCTCTCGGTTTTAGCCTGTTTTCTCGGTTTATGCCTATTTTAGGATATAACGGGTTTAAGTGTTGTCTAAACACTCCAAATTCATCCCGAACTCTTACAATTAGTCAAATGCATTGGTTTGTCACACATTCTAACCCTAGAAACAGTAACAAATCTTTTGACTACTTTGAATCAATGTTTTCTCGGTTTTAGCCTGTTTCGTGACAAAATGGGTATAATTGGTGTCTAAACACTCCAAATTCAACCCAAACTCTTATAATTAGTCAAATGCATTGGATTGTTACATATTTTGACCCTAGAAAGAGTAACAAAGCTGTTCATTTCTACAAATCAATGTTTTCTCTCGGTTTTAGCCTGTTTTCTCGGTTTATGCCTATTTTGGGATACAACAGTTTTTAGTGTTGTCTAAACACTCCAAATTCATCCCAAACTCTTAGAATTAGTCAAATGCATTGGATTGGCACACATTCTGACCCTAGAAACAGTAACAAATCTTTTGACTACTTTGAATCAATGTTTTCACGGTTTTAGCCTGTTTCGTGACAAAATGGGTATAATTGGTGTCTAAACACTCCAAATTCAACACAAACTCTTATAATTAGTCAAATGCATTGGATTGTTACATATTTTGACCCTAGAAAGAGTAACAACGCTTTTTATTGCTTCGAATCAATGTTTTCTCTCGGTTTTAGCCTTTTTTCTCGGTTTATGCCTATTTTGGGATATAACGGCTTTTAGTGTTGTCTAAACACTCCAAATTCATCCCAAACTCTTAGAATTAGTCAAATGCATTGGATTGGCACACATTCTGACCCTAGAAACAGTAACAAAGCTTTTTACTGCTTTGAATCAATGTTTTCTCGGTTTTAACCTGTTTCAGGACAAAATGGGTATAATTAGTGTCTAAACACTCCAAATTCAACCCAAACTCTTATATTAGTCAAATGCATTGGATTATTACATATTTTGACCCTAGAAAGAGTAACAAAGCTGTTTACTGCTTCGAATCAATGTTTTCTCTCGGTTTTAGCCTGTTTTCTCGGTTTACTGCTTTGATACAATGTTTTCTCGGTTTAGCCTGTTTCGGGACAAAATGGGTAAAAGTGGTGTCTAAACACTCCAAATTCAACTCGAGCTCTTATAATTAGTCAAATGCATTGGATTGCTACATATTTTGACCCTAGAAAGAGTAACATAGCTGTTTACTACTTCGAATCAATGTTTCTCTCGGTTTTAGCCTGTTTTCTCGGTTTATGCCTATTTTAGGATATAACGGGTTTAAGTATTGTCTAAACACTCCAAATTTATCCCGAACTCTTACAATTAGTCAAATGCATTGGTTTGTCACAAATTCTAACCCTAGAAACAGCAACAAATCTTTTTACTACTTTGAATCAATGTTTTCTCGGTTTTAGCTTGTTTCGGGACAAAATGGGTATAATTGGTGTCTAAACACTCCAAATTCAACCTAAAATCTTATAATTAGTCAAATGCATTGGATTGTTACATATTTTGACCCTAGAAAGAGTAACAAAGCTGTTTATTGCTTCGAATCAATGTTTTCTCTCGGGTTTAGCCTGTTTTATCAGTTTATGCCTATTTTGGGATATAACGGCTTTTAGTGTTGTTTAAACACTCCAAATTCATCCCGAACTCTTAGAATTAGTCAAATGCATTGGTTTGTCAAACATTCTGACCCTAGAAATAGTAACAAAGCTGTTATTGCTTTGAATTAATGTTTTCTCAGTTTTAGCCTGTTTCGGGACAAAATGGGTTTAAGTGTTGTCTAAACAGTCCAAATTCATCCCGAACTTTCACAATTAGTCAAATGCATAGAATTTTCATACATTTTGACTCTAGAAACGGTAACAAAGCTTTTTACTGCTTTGAATCAATGTTTTCTCGGTTTAGCCTGTTTCGGGACAAAATGGGTATAAGTGGTGTCTAAACACTCCAAATTCATTCCGAACTCTTACATAAGTCAAATGCATGGGATTGGCACACATTCTGACCCTAGAAACAGTAAAAAAGCTGTTTACTGCTTAGAATCAATGTTTTCTCGGTTTTAGCCTGTTTCGGACAAAATGGGTAAAACTGGTGTCTAAACACTCCAAATTCAACCCGAGCTCTTATAATTAGTAAAATGCATTGGATTGTTACATATTTTGACCTTAGAAAGAGTAACATAGCTGTTTACTACTTCGAATCAATGTTTTCTCTCGGGTTTAGCCTATTTTCTCGGTTTATGCCTATTTTAAGATATAATGGGTTTAAGTGTTGTCTAAACACTCCGAATTCATCCCGAACACTTACAATTAATCAAATGCATTGCTTTGTCACACATTCTAACCTCAGAAACAGTAACAAAGCTTATTACTGCTTTGAATCAATGTTTTCTCGGTTTTAGCCTGTTTCGGGACAAAATGGGTATAATTGGTGTCTAAACACTCCAAATTCAACCCAAACTCTTATAATTAGTCAAATGCATTGGATGATTACATATTTTGACCCTAGAAAGAATAATAAAGCTGTTTACTGCTTCGAATCAATGTTTTCTCTCGGTTTTAGCCTGTTTTCTCGGTTTACTGCTTCGATACAATGTTTTCTCGGTTTAGCCTGTTTCGGGACAAAATGGGTATAAGTGGTGTCTAAACACTCCAAATTCATTCTGAACTCTTACAATAAGTCCAATGCATTGGAATGGCACACATTCTGACCCTAGAAACAGTAACAAAGCTGTTTACTGCTTAGAATCAATCTTTTCTCGGTTTTAGCCTGTTTCGGGACAAAATGGGTAAAAGTGGTGTCTAAACACTCCAAATTCAACCCGAGCTCTTATAATTAGTCAAATGCATTGGATTGTTACATATTTTGACCTTAGAAAGAGTAACATAGCTGTTTTCTACTTCGAATCAATGTTTTCTCTCGGTTTTAGCCTGTTTTCTCGGTTGATGCCTATTTTAGGATATAACGGGTTGAAGTGTTTTCTAAACACTCCAAATTCATTCCGAACTCTTATAATAAGTCAAATGCATTGGATTGGCACACCTTCTGACCCTAGAAACAGTAACAAAGCTGTTTACTGCTCAGAATCAATGTTTTCTCGGTTTTAGCCTGTTTCGGACAAAATGGGTAAAAGTGGTGTCTAAACACTCCAAATTCAACTCGAGCTCTTATAATTAGTCAAATGCAATAGATTGCTACATATTTTGACCCTAGAAATAGTAACATAGCTGTTTACTACTTCGAATCAATGTTTTCTCTCGGTTTTAGCCTGTTTTCTCGGTTTATGCCTATTTTAGGATATAAAGGGTTTAAGTGTTGTCTAAACACTCCAAATTCATCCCGAACTCTTAAAATTAGTCAAATGCATTGGATTGGCACACATTCTGACCCTAGAAACAGTAACAAAGCTTTTTACTGCTTTGAATCAATGTTTTCTCGGTTTTAGCCTGTTTCAGGACAAAATGGGTATAATTGGTGTCTAAACACTCCAATTTCAACCCAAACTCTTATATTAGTCAAATGCATTGGATTATTACATATTTTGACCCTAGAAAGAGTAACAAAGCTGTTTACTGCTTCGAATCAATGTTTTCTCGGTTTACTGCTTTGATACAATGTTTTCTCGGTTTAGCCTGTTTCGGGACAAAATGGGTAAAAGTGGTGTCTAAACACTCCAAATTCAACTCGAGCTCTTATAATTAGTCAAATGCATTGGATTGCTACATATTTTGACCCTAGAAAGATTAACATAGCTGTTTACTACTTCGAATCAATGTTTCTCTCGGTTTTAGCCTGTTTTCTCGGTTTATGCCTATTTTAGGATATAACGGGTTTAAGTATTGTCTAAACACTCCAAATTCATCCCGAACTCTTACAATTAGTCAAATGCATTGGTTTGTCACAAATTCTAACCCTAGAAACAGCAACAAATCTTTTTACTACTTTGAATCAATGTTTTCTCGGTTTTAGCTTGTTTCGGGACAAAATGGGTATAATTGGTGTCTAAACACTCCAAATTCAACCTAAAATCTTATAATTAGTCAAATGCATTTTATTGTTACATATTTTGATCCTAGAAAGAGTAACAAAGCTGTTTATTGCTTAGAATCAATGTTTTCTCTCGGTTTTAGCCTATTTTCTCGGTTTATGCCTATTTTAGGATGTAACGAGTATAAGTGTTGTCTAAACACTCCAAATTCATCCCGAACTCTTACAATTAGTCAAATGCATTGGTTTGTCACAAATTTTAACCCTAGAAACATTATCAAATCTTTTTACTACTTTGAATCAATGTTTTCTCGGTTTTAGCTTGTTTCGGGACAAAATGGGTATAATTGGTGTCTAAACTCTCCAAATTCAACCCAAACAATTATAATTAGTCAAATGCATTGGATTGTTATATATTTTGACCCTAGAAAGAGTAACAATGCTGTTTATTGCTTCAAATCAATGTTTTCTCTCGGTTTTAGCCTGTTTTCTCGGTTTATGCCTATTTTGGGATATAACGGCTTTTAGTATTGTCTAAACACTCCAAATTCATCCCAAACTCTTAGAATTAGTCAAATGCATTGGTTTGTCAATCATTCTGACCCTAGAAACAGTAACAAAGCTGTTTACTGCTTTGAATCAATGTTTTCTCGGTTTTAGTCTATTTCGGGACAAAATGGGTAAAAGTGGTGTCTAAACACTCCAAATTCAACTCGAGCTCTTATAATTAGTCAAATGCATTGGATTACTACATATTTTGACCCTAGAAAGAGTAACATAGCTGTTTACTACTTCGAATCAATGTTTTCTCTCGGTTTTAGCCTGTTTTCTCGGTTTATGCCTATTTTAGGATATAACGGGTTTAAGTATTGTCTAAACACTCCAAATTCATCCCGAACTCTTACAATTAGTCAAATGCATTGGTTTGTCACACATTCTAACCCTAGAAACAGTAACAAATCTTTTTACTACTTTGAATCAATGTTTTCTCGGTTTTAGCCTGTTTCGGGACAAAATGGGTATAATTGGTGTCTAAACACTCCAAATTCAACCCAAACTCTTATAATTAGTCAAATGCATTGGATTGTTACATATTTTGACCCTAGAAAGAGTAACAAAGCTGTTTATTGCTTCGAATCAATGTTTTCTCTCGGGTTTAGCCTGTTTTATCAGTTTATGCCTATTTTGGGATATAACGGCTTTTAGTGTTGTTTAAACACTCCAAATTCATCCCGAACTCTTAGAATTAGTCAAATGCATTGGTTTGTCAAACATTCTGACCCTAGAAACAGTAACAAAGCTGTTATTGCTTTGAATCAATGTTTTCTCGGTTTTAGCCTGTTTCGGGACAAAATGGGTTTAAGTGTTGTCTAAACACTCCAAATTCATCCCGAACTTTCACAATTAGTCAAATGCATAGAATTTTCATACATTTTGACTCTAGAAACAGTAACAAAGCTTTTTACTGCTTTGAATCAATGTTTTCTCGGTTTAGCCTGTTTCGGGACAAAATGGGTATAAGTGGTGTCTAAACACTCTAAATTCATTCCGAACTCTTACAATAAGTCAAATGCATGGGATTGGCACACATTCTGACCCTAGAAACAGTAAAAAATCTGTTTACTGCTTAGAATCAATGTTTTCTCGGTTTTAGCCTGTTTCGGACAAAATGGGTAAAACTGGTGTCTAAACACTCCAAATTCAACCCGAGCTCTTATAATTAGTAAAATGCATTGGATTGTTACATATTTTGACCTTAGAAATATGAGTTTGGCACACCACCTTGGCCACCACCGTCCGTACAACCGTACGGACGTCCGTACGATCGACAACCTATGGGCTGACCAAGCCATCTCGTATCTCATAAGCCCAATCCACTAAGGAGAGCTCCCAACGATCTCCCTTCATCGAGATCCTTCTATTATAGCCGTTAGGCAACTTGCAAGTGGGAAGTCAAAGGTTTAGTCACATGTAGGAATAAGGAGATGTCGCTATCTCTCATTAATGTGCACATAGAACCCTAGGAAAGAATATCCTCTTTGTATAGCTCTATATATGGTTTGTAAGTATGTTCTAATTCAAGCAAGAAAAGAGTTTATTCTCTTTCTCCAACACTCTCTCTCTCAATCGTTCACTCTCCTCACTCTTTACACGATTTCACTCTCTTCCATAATCTCTTGATTACTCTACTCTCAAACTTACATGGTATCAGAGCAGATTTGATTCTGTTCTTGCCTCAAATCTCCATCACTCCCTTCCGCATTCTCTTTCTTGTTCTTGAAATTTCTTGTTCTTGAATCTTCTTTCTTTAACCGTTGGACAATAGCTTTAACCAACGGTCTCTTCATCTTTTTCCATGGAAACTACCAAAACTCTCATTGTTCCAGTTACTCTCAAGGGAGAGAATTACTTACTGTGGGCTAGAACCACAAAGACAGCCCTATGCGGCCGAGGACTTTGGTCCCATGTTGAGACGAGCGAAGCTCCTAGTGGCGAGACCACCAAAGACGGCAAGGATCTTGTCGATGAGAAGAACAAGTGGTTTCAAGAAGATCAGGGAGTCCTAGCTATCATTCAAAGCTCCCTAGATGCACCTATACTTGAAGCTTACTCTTATTGCGAGACAGCAAAAGACTTGTGGGACACTCTCAAGAATGTTTTTGGGAATGTTACAAATGTAAACCGAATTTTTGAGATTAAGAGGGCCATCAACAACCTCAACCAAGAAGACATGGAGTTCACCAAGCACTTTGGGAAGTTTAGGTCCCTTTGGGCTGAACTAGAGATGCTCCGGCCGGCGACTATAGATCCGGCCATTCTGAATGAGAGGCGTGAACAAGATAAGGTGTTCGGCCTTCTCTTGACCTTGAACCCCTCCTACAATGACCTTATCAAGCATATTCTACGGTCGGACAAGCTCCCTAGCCTTGATGATGTCTGTAACCAAATTCAAAAGGAGCATGGCTCCATGGGATTGTTTGGCGGCAAGGGAGAACTTGTGATCGCTAACAAAGCTGAGACGGCATCAGCAAACAAGGGCTACTACAAGCCGGAGGACAAGAACAACCCGCCATTTTGTGAGCATTGTAAGAAGCTTGGTCACTTCAAGAGCCGCTGCTGGATTCTACACCCTCATCTAGCACCACCGCCGGGTACCATCCGAGGTGGACGACCAAACCGCGGAGGACCACCAAGAGCTCATCAAGCAGTAGCCATGGGGGGGTCATCAATCTCTGAGCAACCTCAACAAGTGACCAGTGGAACTGCTCTTGCTGCAGCATCGTCCGAGCTGGTAAGGCGGTCCGACCTTGATGCGCTCATCAAAGCCATCAAAGATGCCACCGGTAAGGCGTTTCTTGCCTCAAACAAAATTAAACCCCTCATAGTTGATTCTGGTGCATCCCATCACATGATTAGTGATTCTAGGCTAATTAGTGATATTAAACCTGCTAATGGTAATGTGATAATAGCAAATGGTGAGAAAGTACCAGTTAAAGGCATTGGGAACTTGAAACTATTTGATAAGGAGACTAAGGCATTTTATATGCCAAACTTTACTTCTAACTTGCTATCAGTTAAGAGAGCCACTACTGATTTAAATTGTTATGCTATATTTGGTCCTAACAATGTTCATTTTCAGGATATTGAGACAAGTAAGGTTCTTGGTCAAGGAGGATCCAAGGATGACCTCTATGTGCTTGAGGACTTGAACTTATCTTCTAATGTATCTTGTTTTAATTCAGTTATTATGAAACCTAGTGATTCTATTTTACATGCTAGGCTAGGACACCCTCACACAAGAGCTTTATCTTTAATATTTCCTAATGTTTCTTTTCAAAATGATGAGTGTGAGGCTTGTATTCTTGGTAAACATTGCAAGGCTGTTTTTCCTAAATCTATTACTATTTATGAAAAATGTTTTGATTTAATTCATTCTGATGTTTGGACATCTCCTTGCTTATCTAGAGATAATCAAAAATATTTTGTGACTTTTATTGATGAAAAATCAAAATATACTTGGATAACTTTGCTTCCCTCTAAGGATAGAGTTCTTGAGGCCTTTACTAATTTTCAAAATTATGTCACTAACCACTTTCATGCCAAGATTAAAATTTTGAGATCAGATAATGGTGGAGAGTACACAAGCCATGCCTTTAAGCAATATCTAGCCAAACATGGAATTCTTCACCAAACTAGTTGTCCTTACACACCACAACAAAATGGAGTGGCTGAGAGGAAGAATAGGCATCTGATGGAGGTAGCAAGGTCTATGATGTTTCACACAAGGGTTCCAAAGAGGTTTTGGGGAGATGCTGTGCTAGCCGCTTGTTATCTTATTAACCGCACACCAACAAAAATTCTAAAGGATGTGTCTCCATTTGAGGTATTAACTAATGACAAACCTACATTTGATCACTTACGAGTGTTTGGTTGTGTGTGCTATGTTTTGCGACCAGGTGAGCTAAGAGACAAGCTTGATGCAAAGAGTACAAAGGCTATGTTTCTTGGCTATTCTACTACACAAAAGGGGTATAAGTGCTATGAACCTACAACAAGGAGAATTCTAGTATCTCGTGATGTCAAGTTCATGGAGACACACGGCTTTTATGACGAGAAGAATTGGGATGAGCTCCGTAATCTCTCCGACTCTCCATCTGATCGGACGCGCAACCTCCGAGTAATTCTTGAGCGGCTAGGTCTTGAAAATGATAGGATCTCTACCGAGTCAGCCAGACCAACATCACCAGAACAATCTGAGCCATTCACTGAGCCTGATCCTGATATACATGCCGATGACCATACTGAGCAGCCTGAGGAGTCACCCGCGGACATCACGGCCGAAACAACCGAGGAGTCGGCCGAACAGCTTGAGGAAATCATAACTCCGGGACGGGCCAACTCCGAAGCTGGGGCTGTAGTTCCTCTTAGGCGCAGCCAACGTATCAAGTATCCTCCTAGTCATTGGAAGAACACCCGTGTGTACTACAACAACATGGCCGTTGCTCATCCGATTCAGGCCGTGTGCACCTTAGCTCATTTTCCGATAGAGCATCAAGTGTTTCTTGGCCATATTGATGAGCATTGGATCCCCAAGACCTATGATGAGGCTAAGCAGCACAAGGTATGGAGAGATGCGGTGGACGCCGAGAATACGGCCATGGTGCAAAATCACACATGGGACGAGGCTGACTTACCCAAGGGCAAGAAGGCTGTCACATCTCGGTATATCTTCACAATCAAATATAAGAGCAATGGGGAGATAGAACGGTATAAGGCACGCCTTGTAGCCCGGGGATTCACGCAAACGTATGGGGAGGACTATCTTGATACGTTTGCTCCGGTGGCCAAACTTCACACTGTTCGAGTGGTTCTCTCTCTTGCCACAAATCTTGATTGGGAGCTATGGCAAATGGATGTGAAGAACGCCTTCCTACAAGGCGAGCTCGAAGATGAAGTGTATATGCGGCCACCACCGGGCCTAGAAGACACCATTGGTCCGGGGAAGGTTCTCAAGCTCAACAAAGCCATCTATGGACTAAAGCAGTCGCCAAGGGCGTGGTACCACAAGCTGAGCACAATCCTCCTTGACAAAGGCTTTCGCAAATCCGAGGCTGATCACACACTATTTACCTCACCAAGCACCAAAGGTATAGTAGTCATCCTAGTGTATGTTGATGATATCATCATCACTGGGAGTGACTCGGTAGGTATTCAAAACACTAAAACCTTCTTGAAATCAGTCTTTGATATTAAGGACCTTGGAGAGTTGAAATATTTTCTTGGGATAGAAATATGTAGATCAAAGGAAGGTTTATTTCTATCACAAAGAAAATATGCTCTTGACTTGTTAAATGAGACAGGAAAATTAGGTTCAAAGGCAGTGGCATCACCTCTTGAAGAGAACTACAAGGCCGGAGGACAGGGGGAGCTTGAGCAGGCACCATACAAGGACGTTGGTCGCTACCGGCGCCTAGTAGGTAAGTTAATCTATTTAACTATAACACGGCCTGATATTTGCTTTGCTGTGAACCAGGTGAGCCAGCACATGAACAATCCAACTGTCCATCATTGGAACATGGTCGACCGAATCCTTAAATACATCAAGGGCTCACCGGGACAAGGCATTTGGATGGGCCGCAACAAGAACACCGAGTTGGTAGGATATTGCGACGCTGACTATGCTGGAGACCGTGGAGACCGTCGCTCCACAACTGGCTATTGCACATTCCTTGGAGGCAACCTGATCACATGGAAGAGCAAGAAACAAAAGGTCGTATCGCTTTCAAGTGCCGAATCCGAGTATAGGGCCATGCGCAAACTCACAACTGAACTAATGTGGCTCAAAGCACTCCTCAAGGATTTAGGAGTGGAAATCACAAGTCCTATCACCATGCATTGTGACAATGAAGCTGCCATTCACATAGCAACCAATTCAGTGTTTCATGAGAGGACCAAACATATTGAGGTGGACTGTCATAAGGTGCGAGAGCAAATCAAGCTTGGAGTTGTCCTACCATGTCACACCGAGAGCAAGGAACAACTCGCTGACATCCTCACCAAAGCTGCAAGTCCCCAAGTGTGCGAATATATTCACTCGAAGCTCGGCCTTATAGACCTCACTCGGCCATGAGTCTTTCACAAGGCACCTACACTCTTTTTCCCTTATGTATAGTTTTTCCCATGAGGTTTTCTATACTAAGGTTTTTTTAATGAGGTGGGTGCCTCGACTGTCAAGCTTGCCTGATCATCTAAGTCAAGCTTGAGGGGGAGTATGAGTTTGGCACACCACCTTGGCCACCACCGTCCGTACAACCGTACGGACGTCCGTACGATCGACAACCTATGGGCTGACCAAGCCATCTCGTATCTCATAAGCCCAATCCACTAAGGAGAGCTCCCAACGATCTCCCTTCATCGAGATCCTTCTATTATAGCCGTTAGGCAACTTGCAAGTGGGAAGTCAAAGGTTTAGTCACATGTAGGAATAAGGAGATGTCGCTATCTCTCATTAATGTGCACATAGAACCCTAGGAAAGAATATCCTCTTTGTATAGCTCTATATATGGTTTGTAAGTATGTTCTAATTCAAGCAAGAAAAGAGTTTATTCTCTTTCTCCAACACTCTCTCTCTCAATCGTTCACTCTCCTCACTCTTTACACGATTTCACTCTCTTCCATAATCTCTTGATTACTCTACTCTCAAACTTACAAGAAAGAGTAACATAGCTGTTTACTACTTCGAATCAATGTTTTCTCTCGGGTTTAGCCTGTTTTCTCGTTTTATGCCTATTTTAGGATATAATGGGTTTAAGTGTTGTCTAAACACTCCGAATTCATCCCGAACACTTACAATTAATCAAATGCATTGGTTTGTCACACATTCTAACCTCAGAAACAGTAACAAAGCTTTTTACTGCTTTGAATCAATGTTTTCTCGGTTTTAGCCTGTTTTGGGACAAAATGGGTATAATTGGTGTCTAAACACTCCAAATTCAACCCAAACTCTTATAATTAGTCAAATGCATTGGATTATTACATATTTTGACCCTAGAAAGAGTAATAAAGCTGTTTACTGCTTCGAATCAATGTTTTCTCTCGGTTTTAGCCTGTTTTCTCGGTTTACTGCTTCGATAGAATGTTTTCTCGGTTTAGCCTGTTTGAGGACAAAATGGGTATAAGTGGTGTCTAAACACTCCAAATTCATTCTGAACTCTTACAATAAGTCCAATGCATTGGAATGGCACACATTCTGACCCTAGAAACAGTAACAAAGCTGTTTACTGCTTAGAATCAATCTTTTCTCGGTTTTAGCCTGTTTCGGGACAAAATGGGTAAAAGTGGTGTCTAAACACTCCAAATTCAACCCGAGCTCTTATAATTAGTAAAATGCATTGGATTGTTACATATTTTGACCTTAGAAAGAGTAACATAGCTGTTTACTACTTCGAATCAATGTTTTCTCTCGGTTTTAGCCTGTTTTCTCGGTTGATGCCTATTTTAGGATATAACGGGTTGAAGTGTTTTCTAAACACTCCAAATTCATTCCGAACTCTTATAATAAGTCAAATGCATTGGATTGGCACACCTTCTGATCCTAGAAACAGTAACAAAGCTGTTTACTGCTCAGAATCAATGTTTTCTCGGTTTTAGCCTGTTTCGGACAAAATGGGTAAACGTGGTGTCTAAACACTCCAAATTCAACTCGAGCTCTTATAATTAGTCAAATGCAATAGATTGCTACATATTTTGACCCTATAAATAGTAACATAGCTGTTTACTACTTCGAATCAATGTTTTCTCTCGGTTTTAGCCTGTTTTCTCGGTTTATGCCTATTTTAGGATATAACGGGTTTAAGTGTTGTCTAAACACTCCAAATTCATCCCGAACTCTTACAATTAGTCAAATGCATTGGTTTGTCACACATTCTAACCCTAGAAACAGTAACAAATCTTTTGACTACTTTGAATCAATGTTTTCTCGGTTTTAGCCTGTTTCGTGACAAAATGGGTATAATTGGTGTCTAAACACTCCAAATTCAACACAAACTCTTATAATTAGTCAAATGCATTGGATTGTTACATATTTTGACCCTAGAAAGAGTAACAAAGCTTTTTATTGCTTCAAATCAATGTTTTCTCTCGGTTTTAGCCTGTTTTCTCGGTTTATGCCTATTTTGGGATATAACGGCTTTTAGTGTTGTCTAAACACTCCAAATTCATCCCAAACTCTTAGAATTAGTCAAATGCATTGGATTGGCACACATTCTGACCCTAGAAACAGTAACAAAGCTTTTTACTGCTTTGAATACAATGTTTTCTCGTTTTAGCCTGTTTCGGGACAAAATGGGTTTAAGTGTTGTCTAAACACTCCAAATTCATCCCGAACTTTCACAATTAGTCAAATGCATAGAATTTTCATACATTTTGACTCTAGAAACAGTAACAAAGCTTTTTACTGCTTTGAATCAATGTTTTCTCGGTTTAGCCTGTTTCGGGACAAAATGGGTATAAGTGGTGTCTAAACACTCCAAATTCATTCCGAACTCTTACAATAAGTCAAATGCATGGGATTGGCACACATTCTGACCCTAGAAACTGTAAAAAAACTGTTTACTGCTTAGAATCAATGTTTTCTCGGTTTTAGCCTTTTTCGGACAAAATGGGTAAAACTGGTGTCTAAACACTCCAAATTCAACCCGAGCTCTTATAATTAGTAAAATGCATTGGATTGTTACATATTTTGACCTTAGAAAGAGTAACATAGCTGTTTACTACTACGAATCAATGTTTTCTCTCGGGTTTAGCCTGTTTTCTCGGTTTATGCCTATTTTAGGATATAATGGGTTTAAGTGTTGTCTAAACACTCCGAATTCATCCCGAACACTTACAATTAATCAAATACATTGGTTTGTCACACATTCTAACCTCAGAAACAGTAACAAAGCTTTTTACTGCTTTGAATCAATGTTTTCTCGGTTTTAGCCTGTTTCGGGACAAAATGGGTATAATTGGTGTCTAAACACTCCAAATTCAACCCAAACTCTTATAATTAGTCAAATGCATTGGATTATTACATATTTTGACACTAGAAAGAGTAATAAAGCTGTTTACTGCTTCGAATCAATGTTTTCTCTCGGTTTTAGCCTGTTTTCTCGGTTTACTGCTTCGATACAATGTTTTCTCGGTTTAGCCTGTTTCGGGACAAAATGGGTATAAGTGGTGTCTAAACACTCCAAATTCATTCCGAACTTTTACAATAAGTCCAATGCATTGGAATAGCACACATTCTGACCCTAGAAACAGTAACAAAGCTGTTTACTGCTTAGAATCAATCTTTTCTCGGTTTTAGCCTGTTTCGGGACAAAATGGGTAAAAGTGGTGTCTAAACACTCCAAATTAAACCCGAGCTCTTATAATTAGTCAAATGCATTGGATTGTTACATATTTTGACCTTAGAAAGAGTAACATAGCTGTTTACTACTTCGAATCAATGTTTTCTCTCGGTTTTAGCCTGTTTTCTCGGTTGATGCCTATTTTAGGATATAGCGGGTTGAAGTGTTTTCTAAACACTCCAAATTCATTCCGAACTCTTATAATAAGTCAAATGCATTGGATTGGCACACCTTCTGACCCTACAAACAGTAACAAAGCTGTTTCCTGCTCAGAATCAATGTTTTCTCGGTTTTAGCCTGTTTCGGACAAAATGGGTAAAAGTGGTGTCTAAACACTCCAAATTCAACTCGAGCTCTTATAATTAGTCAAATGCAATAGATTGCTACATATTTTGACCCTAGAAATAGTAACATAGCTGTTTACTACTTCGAATCAATGTTTTCTCTCGGTTTTAGCCTGTTTTCTCGGTTTATACCTATTTTAGGATATAACGGGTTTAAGTGTTGTCTAAACACTCCAAATTCATCCCGAACTCTTACAATTAGTCAAATGCATTGGTTTGTCACACATTCTAACCCTAGAAACAGTAACAAATCTTTTGACTACTTTGAATAAATGTTTTCTCGGTTTTAGCCTGTTTCGTGACAAAATGGGTATAATTGGTGTCTAAACACTCCAAATTCAACACAAACTCTTATAATTAGTCAAATGCATTGGATTGTTACATATTTTGACCCTAGAAAGAGTAACAAAGCTTTTTATTGCTTCAAATCAATGTTTTCTCTCGGTTTTAGCTTGTTTTCTCGGTTTATGCCTATTTTGGGATATAACGGCTTTTAGTGTTGTCTAAACACTCCAAATTCATCCCAAACTCTTAGAATTAGTCAAATGCATTGGATTGGCACACATTCTGACCCTAGAAACAGTAACAAAGCTTTTTACTGCTTTGAATACAATGTTTTCTCGGTTTTAGCCTGTTTCGGGACAAAATGGGTATAATTGGTGTCTAAACACTCCAAATTCAACCCAAACTGTTATATTAGTCAAATGCATTGGATTATACATATTTTGACCCTAGAAAGAGTAACATAGCTGTTTACTACTTCGAATCAATGTTTCTCTCGGTTTTAGCCTGTTTTCTCGGTTTATGCCTATTTTAGGATATAACGGGTTTAAGTATTGTCTAAACACTCCAAATTCATCCCGAACTCTTACAATTAGTCAAATGCATTGGTTTGTCACAAATTATAACCCTAGAAACAGCAACAAATCTTTTTACTACTTTGAATCAATGTTTTCTCGGTTTTAGCTTGTTTCGGGACAAAATGGGTATAATTGGTGTCTAAACACTCCAAATTCAACCTAAAATCTTATAATTAGTCAAATGCATTGGATTGTTACATATTTTGACCCTAGAAAGAGTAACAAAGCTTTTTATTGCTTCAAATCAATGTTTTCTCTCGGTTTTAGCCTGTTTTCTCGGTTTATGCCTATTTTGGGATATAACGGCTTTTAGTGTTGTTTAAACACTCCAAATTCATCCCGAACTCTTAGAATTAGTCAAATGCATTGGTTTGTCAAACATTCTGACCCTAGAAACAATAACAAAGCTGTTATTGCTTTGAATCAATGTTTTCTCGGTTTTAGCCTGTTTCGGGACAAAATGGGTTTAAGTGTTGTCTAAACACTCCAAATTCATCCCGAACTTTCACAATTAGTCAAATGCATAGAATTTTCATACATTTTGACTCTAGAAACAGTAACAAAGATTTTTACTGCTTTGAATCAATGTTTTCTCGGTTTAGCCTGTTTCGGGACAAAATGGGTATAAGTGGTGTCTAAACACTCCAAATTCATTCCGAACTCTTACAATAAGTCAAATGCATGGGATTGGCACACATTCTGACCATAGAAACAGTAAAAAATCTGTTTACTGCTTAGAATCAATGTTTTCTCGGTTTTAGCCTGTTTCGGACAAAATGGGTAAAACTGGTGTCTAAACACTCCAAATTCAACCCGAGCTCTTATAATTAGTAAAATGCATTGGATTGTTACATATTTTGACCTTAGAAAGAGTAACATAGCTGTTTACTACTTCGAATCAATGTTTTCTCTCGGGTTTAGCCTGTTTTCTCGGTTTATGCCTATTTTAGGATATAATGGGTTTAAGTGTTGTCTAAACACTCCGAATTCATCCCGAACACTTACAATTAATCAAATGCATTGGTTTGTCACACATTCTAACCTCAGAAACAGTAACAAAGCTTTTTACTGCTTTGAATCAATGTTTTCTCGGTTTTAGCCTGTTTCGGGACAAAATGGGTATAATTGGTGTCTAAACACTCCAAATTCAACCCAAACTCTTATAATTAGTCAAATGCATTGGATTATTACATATTTTGACCCTAGAAAGAGTAATAAAGCTGTTTACTGCTTCAAATCAATGTTTTCTCTCGGTTTTAGCCTGTTTTCTCGGTTTACTGCTTCGATACAATGTTTTCTCGGTTTAGCCTGTTTCGGGACAAAATGGGTATAAGTGGTGTCTAAACACTCCAAATTCATTCCGAACTCTTACAATAAGTCCAATGCATTGGAATGGCACACATTCTGACCCTAGAAACAGTAACAAAGCTGTTTACTGCTTAGAATCAATCTTTTCTCGGTTTTAGCCTGTTTCGGGACAAAATGGGTAAAAGTGGTGTCTAAACACTCCATATTCAACCCGAGCTCTTATAATTAGTCAAATGCATTGGACTGTTACATATTTTGACCTTAGAAAGAGTAACATAGCTGTTTACTACTTCGAATCAAAGTTTTCTCTCGGTTTTAGCCTGTTTTCTCGGTTGATGCCTATTTTAGGATATAACGGGTTGAAGTGTTTTCTAAACACTCCAAATTCATTCCGAACTCTTATAATAAGTCAAATGCATTGGATTGGCACACCTTCTGACCCTAGAAACAGTAACAAAGCTGTTTCCTGCTCAGAATCAATGTTTTCTCGGCTTTAGCCTGTTTCGGACAAAATGGGTAAAAGTGGTGTCTAAACACTCCAACTTCAACTCGAGCTCTTATAATTAGTCAAATGCAATAGATTGCTACATATTTTGACCCTAGAAATAGTAACATAGCTGTTTACTACTTCGAATCAATGTTTTCACTCGGTTTTAGCCTGTTTTCTCGGTTTATGCCTATTTTAGGATATAACGGGTTTAAGTGTTGTCTAAACACTCCAAATTCATCCCGAACTCTTACAATTAGTCAAATGCATTGGTTTGTCACACATTCTAACCCTAGAAACAGTAACAAATCTTTTGACTACTTTGAATAAATGTTTTCTCGGTTTTAGCCTGTTTCGTGACAAAATGGGTATAATTGGTGTCTAAACACTCCAAATTCAACACAAACTCTTATAATTAGTCAAATGCATTGGATTGTTACATATTTTGACCCTAGAAAGAGTAACAAAGCTTTTTATTGCTTCAAATCAATGTTTTCTCTCGGTTTTAGCCTGTTTTCTCGGTTTATGCCTATTTTGGGATATAACGGCTTTTAGTGTTGTTTAAACACTCCAAATTCATCCTGAACTCTTAGAATTAGTCAAATGCATTGGTTTGTCAAACATTCTGACCCTAGAAACAATAACAAAGCTGTTATTGCTTTGAATCAATGTTTTCTCGGTTTTAGCCTGTTTCGGGACAAAATGGGTTTAAGTGTTGTCTAAACACTCCAAATTCATCCCGAACTTTCACAATTAGTCAAATGCATAGAATTTTCATACATTTTGACTCTAGAAACAGTAACAAAGATTTTTACTGCTTTGAATCAATGTTTTCTCGGTTTAGCCTGTTTCGGGACAAAATGGGTATAAGTGGTGTCTAAACACTCCAAATTCATTCCGAACTCTTACAATAAGTCAAATGCATGGGATTGGCACACATTCTGACCCTAGAAACAGTAAAAAAGCTGTTTACTGCTTAGAATCAATGTTTTCTCGGTTTTAGCCTGTTTCGGACAAAATGGGTAAAACTGGTGTCTAAACACTCCAAATTCAACCCGAGCTCTTATAATTAGTAAAATGCATTGGATTGTTACATATTTTGACCTTAGAAAGAGTAACATAGCTGTTTACTACTTCGAATCAATGTTTTCTCTCGGGTTTAGCCTGTTTTCTCGGTTTATGCCTATTTTAGGATATAATGGGTTTAAGTGTTGTCTAAACACTCCGAATTCATCCCGAACACTTACAATTAATCAAATGCATTGGTTTGTCACACATTCTAACCTCAGAAACAGTAACAAAGCTTTTTACTGCTTTGAATCAATGTTTTCTCGGTTTTAGCCTGTTTCGGGACAAAATGGGTATAATTGGTGTCTAAACACTCCAAATTCAACCCAAACTCTTATTATTAGTCAAATGCATTGGATTATTACATATTTTGACCCTAGAAAGAGTAATAAAGCTGTTTACTGCTTCGAATCAATGTTTTCTCTCGGTTTTAGCCTGTTTTCTCGGTTTACTGCTTCGATACAATGTTTTCTCGGTTTAGCCTGTTTCGGGACAAAATGGGTATAAGTGGTGTCTAAACACTCCAAATTCATTCCGAACTCTTACAATAAGTCCAATGCATTGGAATGGCACACATTCTGACCCTAGAAACAGTAACAAAGCTGTTTACTGCTTAGAATCAATCTTTTCTCGGTTTTAGCCTGTTTCGGGACAAAATGGGTAAAAGTGGTGTCTAAACACTCCATATTCAACCCGAGCTCTTATAATTAGTCAAATGCATTGGACTGTTACATATTTTGACCTTAGAAAGAGTAACATAGCTGTTTACTACTTCGAATCAAAGTTTTCTCTCGGTTTTAGCCTGTTTTCTCGGTTGATGCCTATTTTAGGATATAACGGGTTGAAGTGTTTTCTAAACACTCCAAATTCATTTCGAACTCTTATAATAAGTCAAATGCATTGGATTGGCACACCTTCTGACCCTAGAACAGTAACAAAGCTGTTTACTGCTCAGAATCAATGTTTTCTCGGTTTTAGCCTGTTTCGGACAAAATGGGTAAAAGTGGTGTCTAAACACTCCAAATTCAACCCGAGCTCTTATAATTAGTCAAATGCAATAGATTGCTACATATTTTGACCCTAGAAATAGTAACATAGCTGTTTACTACTTCGAATCAATGTTTTCTCTCGGTTTTAGCCTGTTTTCTCGGTTTATGCCTATTTTAGGATATAACGGGTTTAAGTGTTGTCTAAACACTCCAAATTCATCCCGAACTCTTACAATTAGTCAAATGCATTGGTTTGTCACACATTCTAACCCTAGAAACAGTAACAAATCTTTTTACTACTTTGAATCAATGTTTTCTCGGTTTTAGCCTGTTTCGTGACAAAATGGGTATAATTGGTGTCTAAACACTCCAAATTCAACACAAACTCTTATAATTAGTCAAATGCATTGGATTGTTACATATTTTGACCCTAGAAAGAGTAACAAAGCTTTTAATTTCTTCAAATCAATGTTTTCTCTCGGTTTTAGCCTGTTTTCTCGGTTTATGCCTATTTTGGGATATAACGGCTTTTAGTGTTGTCTAAACACTCCAAATTCATCCCAAACTCTTAGAATTAGTCAAATGCATTGGATTGGCACACATTCTGACCCTAGAAACAGTAACAAAGCTTTTTACTGCTTTGAATCAATGTTTTCTCGGTTTTAGCCTGTTTCGGGACAAAATGGGTATAATTGGTGTCTAAACACTCCAAATTCAACCCAAACTCTTATATTAGTCAAATGCATTGGATTATTACATATTTTGACCCTAGAAAGAGTAACAAAGCTGTTTACTGCTTCGAATCAATGTTTTCTCTCGGTTTTAGCCTGTTTTCTCGGTTTACTGCTTCGATACAATGTTTTCTCGGTTTAGCTTGTTTCGGGACAAAATGGGTAAAAGTGGTGTCTAAACACTCCAAATTCAACTCGAGCTCTTATAATTAGTCAAATGCATTGGATTGCTACATATTTTGACCCTAGAAAGAGTAACATAGCTGTTTACTACTTCGAATCAATGTTTTCTCTCGGTTTTAGCCTGTTTTCTCGGTTTATGCCCATTTTAGGATATAACGGGTTTAAGTATTGTCTAAACACTGCAAATTCATCCCGAACTCTTACAATTAATCAAATGCATTGGTTTGTCACAAATTCTAACCCTAGAAACAGCAACAAATCTTTTTACTACTTTGAATCAATGTTTTCTCGGTTTTAGCTTGTTTCGGGACAAAATGGGTATAATTGGTGTCTAAACACTCCAAATTCAACCTAAAATCTTATAATTAGTCAAATGCATTGGATTGTTACATATTTTGACCCTAGAAAGAGTAACAAAGCTGTTTATTGCTTCGAATCAATGTTTTCTCTCGGTTTTAGCCTGTTTTATCGGTTTATGCCTATTTTAGGATATAATGGGTTTAAGTGTTGTCTAAACACTCCAAATTCATCCCGAACTCTTAGAATTAGTCTAATGCATTGGTTTGTCAAACATTCTGACCCTAGAAACAGTAACAAAGCTGTTATTGCTTTGAATCAATGTTTTCTCGGTTTTAGCCTGTTTCGGGACAAAATGGGTTTAAGTGTTGTCTAAACACTCCAAATTCATCCCGAACTTTCACAATTAGTCAAATGCATAGAATTTTCATACATTTTGACTCTAGAAACAGTAACAAAGATTTTTACTGCTTTGAATCAATGTTTTCTCGGTTTAGCCTGTTTCGGGACAAAATGGGTATAAGTGGTGTCTAAACACTCCAAATTCATTCCGAACTCTTACAATAAGTAAAATGCATGGGATTGGCACACATTCTGACCCTAGAAACAGTAAAAAAGCTGTTTACTGCTTAGAATCAATCTTTTCTCGGTTTTAGCCTGTTTCGGACAAAATGGGTAAAACTGGTGTCTAAATACTCCAAATTCAACCCGAGCTCTTATAATTAGTAAAATGCATTGGATTGTTACATATTTTGACCCTAGAAAGAGTAACATAGCTGTTTACTACTTCGAATCAATGTTTTCTCTCGGTTTTAGCCTGTTTTCTCGGTTTATGCCTATTTTAGGATATAATGGGTTTAAGTGTTGTCTAAACACTCTGAATTCATCCCGAACACTTACAATTAATCAAATGCATTGGTTTGTCACACATTCTAACCTCAGAAACAGTAACAAAGCTTTTTACTGCTTTGAATCAATGTTTTCTCGGTTTTAGCCTGTTTCGGGACAAAATGGGTATAATTGGTGTCTAAACACTCCAAATTCAACCCAAACTCTTATAATTAGTCAAATGCATTGGATTATTACCTATTTTGACCCTAGATAGAGTAACAAAGCTGTTTACTGCTTCGAATCAATGTTTTCTCTCGGTTTTAGCCTGTTTTCTCGGTTTACTGCTTCGATACAATGTTTTCTCGGTTTAGCCTGTTTCGGGACAAAATGGGTATAAGTGGTGTCTAAACACTCCAAATTCATTCCGAACTCTTACAATAAGTCCAATGCATTGGATTGGCACACATTCTGACCCTAGAAACAGTAACAAAGCTGTTTACTGCTTAGAATCAATCTTTTCTCGGTTTTAGCCTGTTTCGGGACAAAATGGATAAAAGTGGTGTCTAAACACTCCAAATTCAACCCGAGCTCTTATAATTAGTAAAATGCATTGGTTTGTCCCACATTCTAACCCTAGAAACAGTAACAAATCTTTTGACTACTTTGAATCAATGTTTTCTCGGTTTTAGCCTGTTTCGTGACAAAATGGGTATAATTGGTGTCTAAACACTCCAAATTCAACCCAAACTCTTATAATTAGTCAAATGCATTGGATTGTTACATATTTTGACCCTAGAAAGAGTAACAATGCTGTTTATTGCTTCAAATCAATGTTTTCTCTCGGTTTTAGCCTGTTTTCTCGGTTTATGCCTATTTTGGGATATAACGGCTTTAGTATTGTCTAAACACTCCAAATTCATCCTGAACTCTTAGAATTAGTCAAATGCATTGGTTTGTCAAACATTCTGACCCTAGAAACAGTAACAAAGCTGTTTACTGCATTAAATCAATGTTTTCTCGGTTTTAGTCTGTTTCGGGACAAAATGGGTAAAAGTGGTGTCTAAACACTCCAAATTCAACTCGAGCTCTTATAATTAGTCAAATGCATTGGATTGCTACATATTTTGACCCTAGAAAGAGTAACATAGGTGTTTACTACTTCGAATCAATGTTTTATCTCGGTTTTAGCCTGTTTTCTCGGTTTATGCCTATTTTAGGATATAATGGGTTTAAGTATTGTCTAAACACTCCAAATTCATCCCGAACTCTTACAATTAGTCAAATGCATTGGTTTGTCACAAATTCTAACCCTAGAAACAGTAACAAATCTTTTTACTACTTTGAAGCAATGTTTTCTCAGTTTTAGCCTGTTTCGGGACAAAATGAGTATAATTGGTGTCTAAACACTCCAAATTCAACACAAACTCTTATAATTAGTCAAATGCATTGGATTGTTACATATTTTGACCCTAGAAAGAGTAACAAAGCTTTTTATTGCTTCGAATCAATGTTTTCTCTCGGTTTTAGCCTGTTTCGGGACAAAATGGGTATAAGTGGTGTCTAAACACTCCAAATTCATTCCGAACTCTTACAATAAGTCCAATGCATTGGTATGGCACACATTCTGACCCTAGAAACAGTAACAAAGCTGTTTACTGCTTAGAATCAATCTTTTCTCGGTTTAGCCTGTTTCGGGACAAAATGGGTAAAAGTGGTGTCTAAACACTCCATATTCAACCCGAGCTCTTATAATTAGTCAAATGCATTGGATTGTTACATATTTTGACCTTAGAAAGAGTAACATAGCTGTTTACTACTTCGAATCAATGTTTTCTCTCGGTTTTAGCCTGTTTTCTCGGTTTTAGCCTGTTTACTGCTTAGAATCAATGTTTTCTCGGTTTAGCTTGTTTCGGGACAAAATGGGTAAAAGTGGTGTCTAAACACTCCAAATTCAACTCGAGCTCTTATAATTAGTCAAATGCATTGGATTGCTACATATTTTGACCCTAGAAAGAGTAACATAGCTGTTTACTACTTCGAATCAATGTTTTCTCTCGGTTTTAGCCTGTTTTCTCGGTTTATGCCTATTTTAGGATATAACGGGTTTAAGTATTGTCTAAACACTCCAAATTCATCCCGAACTCTTACAATTAGTCAAATGCATTGGATTGTCACAAATTCTAACCCTAGAACCAGCAACAAATCTTTTTACTACTTTGAATCAATGTTTTCTCGGTTTTAGCTTGTTTCGGGACAAAATGGGTATAATTGGTGTCTAAACACTCCAAATTCAACCTAAAATCTTATAATTAGTCAAATGCATTGGATTGTTACATATTTTGACCCTAGAAAGAGTAACAAAGCTGTTTATTGCTTCGAATCAATGTTTTCTCTCGGTTTTAGCCTGTTTTATCGGTTTATGCCTATTTTGGGATATAACGGCTTTTAGTGTTGTCTAAACACTCCAAATTCATCCCGAACTCTTAGAATTAGTCAAATGCATTGGTTTGTCAAACATTCTGACCCTAGAAACAGTAACAAAGCTGTTTACTGCTTTGAATCAATGTTTTCTTGGTTTTAGCCTGTTTCGGGACAAAATGGGTTTAAGTGTTGTCTAAACACTCCAAATTCATCCCGAACTTTTACAATTAGTCAAATGCATAGAATTTTTACACATTATGACCCTAGAAACAGTAACAAAGCTTTTTACTGCTTTGAATCAATGTTTTCTCGGTTTAGCCTGTTTCGGGACAAAATGGGTATAAGTGGTGTCTAAACACTCCAAATTCATTCCGAACTCTTACAATAAGTCAAATGCATGGGATTGGCACACATTCTGACCCTAGAAACAGTTACAAAGCTGTTTACTGCTTAGAATCAATGTTTTCTCGGTTTTAGCCTGTTTCGGACAAAATGGGTAAAACTGGTGTCTAAACACTCCAAATTCAACCCGAGCTCTTATAATTAGTAAAATGCATTGGATTGTTACATATTTTGACCCTAGAAAGAGTAACATAGCTGTTTACTACTTCGAATCAATGTTTTCTCTCGGTTTTAGCCTGTTTTCTCGGTTTATGCCTATTTTAGGATATAATGGGTTTAAGTGTTGTCTAAACACTCTGAATTCATCCCGAACACTTACAATTAATCAAATGCATTGGTTTGTCACACATTCTAACCTCAGAAACAGTAACAAAGCTTTTTACTGCTTTGAATCAATGTTTTCTCGGTTTTAGCCTGTTTCGGGACAAAATGGGTATAACTGGTGTCTAATCACTCCAAATTCAACCCAAACTCTTATAATTAGTCAAATGCATTGGATTATTACATATTTTGACCCTAGAAAGAGTAACAAAGCTGTTTACTGCTTTGAATCAATGTTTTCTCTCGGTTTTAGCCTGTTTTCTCAGTTTACTGCTTTGATACAATGTTTTCTCGGTTTAGCCTGTTTCGGGACAAAATGGGTATAAGTGGTGTCTAAACACTCCAAATTCATTCCGAACTCTTACAATAAGTTCAATGCATTGGACTGGCACACATTCTGACCCTAGAAACAGTAACAAAGCTGTTTACTGCTTAGAATCAATCTTTTCTCGGTTTTAGCCTGTTTCGGGACAAAATGGATAAAAGTGGTGTCTAAACACTCCAAATTCAACCCGAGCTCTTATAATTAGTAAAATGCATTGGTTTGTCACACATTCTAACCCTAGAAACAGTAACAAATCTTTTGACTACTTTGAATCAATGTTTTCTCGGTTTTAGCATGTTTCGTGACAAAATGGGTATAATTGGTGTCTAAACACTCCAAATTCAACCCAAACTCTTATAATTAGTCAAATGCATTGGATTGTTACATATTTTGACCCTAGAAAGAGTAACAATGCTGTTTATTGCTTCGAATCAATGTTTTCTCTCGGTTTTAGCCTGTTTTCTCGGTTTATGCTTATTTTGGGATATAACGGCTTTAGTATTGTCTAAACACTCCAAATTCATCCCGAACTCTTAGAATTAGTCAAATGCATTGGTTTGTCAAACATTCTGACCCTAGAAACAGTAACAAAGCTGTTTACAGCTTTGAATCAATGTTTTCTCGGTTTTAGTCTCTTTCGGGACAAAATGGGTAAAAGTGGTGTCTAAACACTCCAAATTCAACTCGAGCTCTTATAATTAGTCAAATGCATTGGATTGCTACATATTTTGACCCTAGAAAGAGTAACATAGGTGTTTACTACTTCGAATCAATGTTTTATCTCGGTTTTAGCCTGTTTTCTCGGTTTATGCCTATTTTAGGATATAATGGGTTTAAGTATTGTCTAAACACTTCAAATTCATCCCGAACTCTTACAATTAGTCAAATGCATTGGTTTGTCACAACATTCTAACCCTAGAAACAGTAACAAATCTTTTTACTACTTTGAAGCAATGTTTTCTCAGTTTTAGCCTGTTTCGGGACAAAATGGGTATAATTGGTGTCTAAACACTCCAAATTCAACACAAACTCTTATAATTAGTCAAATGCATTGGATTGTTACATATTTTGACCCTAGAAAGAGTAACAAAGCTTTTTATTGCTTCGAATCAATGTTTTCTCTCGGTTTTAGCCTGTTTCGGGACAAAATGGGTATAAGTGGTGTCTAAACACTCCAAATTCATTCCGAACTCTTACAATAAGTCCAATGCATTGGTATGGCACACATTCTGACCCTAGAAACAGTAACAAAGCTGTTTACTGCTTAGAATCAATCTTTTCTCGGTTTAGCCTGTTTCGGGACAAAATGGGTAAAAGTGGTGTCTAAACACTCCATATTCAACCCGAGCTCTTATAATTAGTCAAATGCATTGGATTGTTACATATTTTGACCTTAGAAAGAGTAACATAGCTGTTTACTACTTCGAATCAATGTTTTCTCTCGGTTTTAGCCTGTTTTCTCGGTTTTAGCCTGTTTACTGCTTAGAATCAATGTTTTCTCGGTTTAGCTTGTTTCGGGACAAAATGGGTAAAAGTGGTGTCTAAACACTCCAAATTCAACTCGAGCTCTTATAATTAGTCAAATGCATTGGATTGCTACATATTTTGACCCTAGAAAGAGTAACATAGCTGTTTACTACTTCGAATCAATGTTTTCTCTCGGTTTTAGCCTGTTTTCTCGGTTTATGCCTATTTTAGGATATAACGGGTTTAAGTATTGTCTAAACACTCCAAATTCATCCCGAACTCTTACAATTAGTCAAATGCATTGGATTGTCACAAATTCTAACCCTAGAACCAGCAACAAATCTTTTTACTACTTTGAATCAATGTTTTCTCGGTTTTAGCTTGTTTCGGGACAAAATGGGTATAATTGGTGTCTAAACACTCCAAATTCAACCTAAAATCTTATAATTAGTCAAATGCATTGGATTGTTACATATTTTGACCCTAGAAAGAGTAACAAAGCTGTTTATTGCTTCGAATCAATGTTTTCTCTCGGTTTTAGCCTGTTTTATCGGTTTATGCCTATTTTGGGATATAACGGCTTTTAGTGTTGTCTAAACACTCCAAATTCATCCCGAACTCTTAGAATTAGTCAAATGCATTGGTTTGTCAAACATTCTGACCCTAGAAACAGTAACAAAGCTGTTTACTGCTTTGAATCAATGTTTTCTTGGTTTTAGCCTGTTTCGGGACAAAATGGGTTTAAGTGTTGTCTAAACACTCCAAATTCATCCCGAACTTTTACAATTAGTCAAATGCATAGAATTTTTACACATTATGACCCTAGAAACAGTAACAAAGCTTTTTACTGCTTTGAATCAATGTTTTCTCGGTTTAGCCTGTTTCGGGACAAAATGGGTATAAGTGGTGTCTAAACACTCCAAATTCATTCCGAACTCTTACAATAAGTCAAATGCATGGGATTGGCACACATTCTGACCCTAGAAACAGTTACAAAGCTGTTTACTGCTTAGAATCAATGTTTTCTCGGTTTTAGCCTGTTTCGGACAAAATGGGTAAAACTGGTGTCTAAACACTCCAAATTCAACCCGAGCTCTTATAATTAGTAAAATGCATTGGATTGTTACATATTTTGACCCTAGAAAGAGTAACATAGCTGTTTACTACTTCGAATCAATGTTTTCTCTCGGTTTTAGCCTGTTTTCTCGGTTTATGCCTATTTTAGGATATAATGGGTTTAAGTGTTGTCTAAACACTCTGAATTCATCCCGAACACTTACAATTAATCAAATGCATTGGTTTGTCACACATTCTAACCTCAGAAACAGTAACAAAGCTTTTTACTGCTTTGAATCAATGTTTTCTCGGTTTTAGCCTGTTTCGGGACAAAATGGGTATAACTGGTGTCTAATCACTCCAAATTCAACCCAAACTCTTATAATTAGTCAAATGCATTGGATTATTACATATTTTGACCCTAGAAAGAGTAACAAAGCTGTTTACTGCTTTGAATCAATGTTTTCTCTCGGTTTTAGCCTGTTTTCTCAGTTTACTGCTTTGATACAATGTTTTCTCGGTTTAGCCTGTTTCGGGACAAAATGGGTATAAGTGGTGTCTAAACACTCCAAATTCATTCCGAACTCTTACAATAAGTTCAATGCATTGGACTGGCACACATTCTGACCCTAGAAACAGTAACAAAGCTGTTTACTGCTTAGAATCAATCTTTTCTCGGTTTTAGCCTGTTTCGGGACAAAATGGATAAAAGTGGTGTCTAAACACTCCAAATTCAACCCGAGCTCTTATAATTAGTAAAATGCATTGGTTTGTCACACATTCTAACCCTAGAAACAGTAACAAATCTTTTGACTACTTTGAATCAATGTTTTCTCGGTTTTAGCATGTTTCGTGACAAAATGGGTATAATTGGTGTCTAAACACTCCAAATTCAACCCAAACTCTTATAATTAGTCAAATGCATTGGATTGTTACATATTTTGACCCTAGAAAGAGTAACAATGCTGTTTATTGCTTCGAATCAATGTTTTCTCTCGGTTTTAGCCTGTTTTCTCGGTTTATGCTTATTTTGGGATATAACGGCTTTAGTATTGTCTAAACACTCCAAATTCATCCCGAACTCTTAGAATTAGTCAAATGCATTGGTTTGTCAAACATTCTGACCCTAGAAACAGTAACAAAGCTGTTTACAGCTTTGAATCAATGTTTTCTCGGTTTTAGTCTCTTTCGGGACAAAATGGGTAAAAGTGGTGTCTAAACACTCCAAATTCAACTCGAGCTCTTATAATTAGTCAAATGCATTGGATTGCTACATATTTTGACCCTAGAAAGAGTAACATAGGTGTTTACTACTTCGAATCAATGTTTTATCTCGGTTTTAGCCTGTTTTCTCGGTTTATGCCTATTTTAGGATATAATGGGTTTAAGTATTGTCTAAACACTTCAAATTCATCCCGAACTCTTACAATTAGTCAAATGCATTGGTTTGTCACAACATTCTAACCCTAGAAACAGTAACAAATCTTTTTACTACTTTGAAGCAATGTTTTCTCAGTTTTAGCCTGTTTCGGGACAAAATGGGTATAATTGGTGTCTAAACACTCCAAATTCAACACAAACTCTTATAATTAGTCAAATGCATTGGATTGTTACATATTTTGACCCTAGAAAGAGTAACAAAGCTTTTTATTGCTTCGAATCAATGTTTTCTCTCGGTTTTAGCCTGTTTCGGGACAAAATGGGTATAAGTGGTGTCTAAACACTCCAAATTCATTCCGAACTCTTACAATAAGTCCAATGCATTGGAATGGCACACATTCTGACCCTAGAAATAGTAACAAAGCTGTTTACTGCTTAGAATCAATCTTTTCTTGGTTTTAGCCTGTTTCGGGACAAAATGGGTAAAAGTGGTGTCTAAACACTCCATATTCAACCCGAGCTCTTATAATTAGTCAAATGCATTGGATTGTTACATATTTTGACCTTAGAAAGAGTAACATAGCTGTTTACTACTGCGAATCAATGTTTTCTCTCGGTTTTAGCCTGTTTTCTCGGTTGATGCCTATTTTAGGATATAACGGGTTGAAGTGTTTTCTAAACACTCCAAATTCATTCCGAACTCTTATAATAAGTCAAATGCATTGGATTGGCACACCTTCTGACCCTAGAAACAGTAACAAAGCTGTTTACCGCTCAGAATCAATGTTTTCTCGGTTTTAGCCGGTTTCGGACAAAATGGGTAAAAGTGGTGTCTAAACACTCCAAATTCAACTCGAGCTCTTATAATTAGTCAAATGCAATACATTGCTACATATTTTGACCCTAGAAATAGTAACATAGCTGTTTACTACTTCGAATCAATGTTTTCTCTCGGTTTTAGCCTGTTTTCTCGGTTTATGCCTATTTTAGGATATAACGGGTTTAAGTGTTGTCTAAACACTCCAAATTCATCCCGAACTCTTACAATTAGTCAAATACATTGGTTTGTCACACATTCTAACCCTAGAAACAGTAACAAATCTTTTGACTACTTTGAATCAATTTTTTCTCGGTTTTAGCCTGTTTCGTGACAAAATGGGTATAATTGGTGTCTAAACACTCCAAATTCAACACAAACTCTTATAATTAGTCAAATGCATTGGATTGTTACATATTTTGACCCTAGAAAGAGTAACAAAGCTTTTTATTGCTTCAAATCAATGTTTTCTCTCGGTTTTAGCCTGTTTTCTCGGTTTATGCCTATTTTGGGATATAACGGCTTTTAGTGTTGTCTAAACACTCCAAATTCATCCCAAACTCTTAGAATTAGTCAAATGCATTGGATTGGCACACATTCTGACCCTAGAAACAGTAACAAAGCTTTTTACTGCTTTGAATCAATGTTTTCTCGGTTTTAGCCTGTTTCGGGACAAAATGGGTATAATTGGTGTCTAAACACTCCAAATTCAACCCAAACTCTTATATTAGTCAAATGCATTGGATTATTACATATTTTGACCCTAGAAAGAGTAACAAAGCTGTTTACTGCTTCGAATCAATGTTTTCTCTCGGTTTTAGCCTGTTTTCTCGGTTTACTGCTTCGATACAATGTTTTCTCGGTTTAGCTTGTTTCGGGACAAAATGGGTAAAAGTGGTGTCTAAACACTCCAAATTCAACTCGAGCTCTTATAATTAGTCAAATGCATTGGATTGCTACGTATTTTGACCCTAGAAAGAGTAACATAGCTGTTTACTACTTCGAATCAATGTTTTCTCTCGGTTTTAGCCTGTTTTCTCGGTTTATGCCTATTTTAGGATATAACGGGTTTAAGTATTGTCTAAACACTCCAAATTCATCCCGAACTCTTACGATTAGTCAAATGCATTGGTTTGTCACAAATTCTAACCCTAGAAACAGCAACAAATCTTTTTACTACTTTGAATCAATGTTTTCTCGGTTTTAGCTTGTTTCGGGACAAAATGGGTATAATTGGTGTCTAAACACTCCAAATTCAACCTAAAATCTTATAATTAGTCAAATGCATTGGATTGTTACATATTTTGACCCTAGAAAGAGTAACAAAGCTGTTTATTGCTTCGAATCAATGTTTTCTCTCGGTTTTAGCCTGTTTTATCGGTTTATGCCTATTTTGGGATATAATGGGTTTAAGTGTTGTCTAAACACTCCAAATTCATCCCGAACTCTTAGAATTAGTCAAATGCATTGGTTTGTCAAACATTCTGACCCTAGAAACAGTAACAAAGCTGTTTACTGCTTTGAATCAATGTTTTCTTGGTTTTAGCCTGTTTCGGGACAAAATGGGTTTAAGTGTTGTCTAAACACTCCAAATTCATCCCGAACTTTTACAATTAGTCAAATGCATAGAATTTTAACACATTTTGACCCTAGAAACAGTAACAAAGCTTTTGACTGCTTTGAATCAATGTTTTCTCGGTTTAGCCTGTTTCGGGACAAAATGGGTATAAGTGGTGTCTAAACACTCCAAATTCATTCCGAACTCTTACAATACGTCAAATGCATGGGATTGGCACACATTCTTACCCTAGAAACAGTTACAAAGCTGTTTACTGCTTAGAATCAATGTTTTCTCGGTTTTAGCCTGTTTCGGACAAAATGGGTAAAACTGGTGTCTAAACACTCCAAATTCAACCCGATCTCTTATAATTAGTAAAATGCATTGGATTGTTACATATTTTGACCCTAGAAAGAGTAACATAGCTGTTTACTACTTCGAATCAATGTTTTCTCTCGGTTTTAGCCTGTTTTCTCGGTTTATGCCTATTTTAGGATATAATGGGTTTAAGTGTTGTCTAAACACTCCGAATTCATCCCGAACACTTACAATTAATCAAATGCATTGGTTTGTCACACACTCTAACCTCAGAACAGTAACAAAGCTTTTTACTGCTTTGAATCAATGTTTTCTCCGTTTTAGCCTGTTTCGGGACAAAATGGGTATAATTGGTGTCTAAACACTCCAAATTCAACCCAAACTCTTATATTAGTCAAATGCATTGGATTATTACATATTTTGACCCTAGAAAGAGTAACAAAGCTGTTTACTGCTTCGAATCAATGTTTTCTCTCGGTTTTAGCCTGTTTTCTCGGTTTACTGCTTCGATACAATGTTTTCTCGGTTTAGCTTGTTTCGGGACAAAATGGGTAAAAGTGGTGTCTAAACACTCCAAATTCAACTCGAGCTCTTATAATTAGTCAAATGCATTGGATTGCTACGTATTTTGACACTAGAAAGAGTAACATAGCTGTTTACTACTTCGAATCAATGTTTTCTCTCGGTTTTAGCCTGTTTTCTCGGTTTATGCCTATTTTAGGATATAACGGGTTTAAGTATTGTCTAAACACTCCAAATTCATCCCGAACTCTTACAATTAGTCAAATGCATTGGTTTGTCACAAATTCTAACCCTAGAAACAGCAACAAATCTTTTTACTACTTTGAATCAATGTTTTCTCGGTTTTAGCTTGTTTCGGGACAAAATGGGTATAATTGGTGTCTAAACACTCCAAATTCAACCTAAAATCTTATAATTAGTCAAATGCATTGGATTGTTACATATTTTGACCCTAGAAAGAGTAACAAAGCTGTTTATTGCTGCGAATCAATGTTTTCTCTCGATTTTAGCCTGTTTTATCGGTTTATGCCTATTTTGGGATATAATGGGTTTAAGTGTTGTCTAAACACTCCAAATTCATCCCGAACTTTTAGAATTAGTCAAATGCATTGGTTTGTCAAACATTCTGACCCTAGAAACAGTAACAAAGCTGTTTACTGCTTTGAATCAATGTTTTCTTGGTTTTAGCCTGTTTCGGGACAAAATGGGTTTAAGTGTTGTCAAAACACTCCAAATTCATCCCGAACTTTTACAATTAGTCAAATGCATAGAATTTTAACACATTTTGACCCTAGAAACAGTAACAAAGCTTTTGACTGCTTTGAATCATTGTTTTCTCGGTTTAGCCTGTTTCGGGACAAAATGGGTATAAGTGGTGTCTAAACACTCCAAATTCATTCCGAACTCTTACAATAAGTCAAATGCATGGGATTGGCACACATTCTTACCCTAGAAACAGTTACAAAGCTGTTTACTGCTTAGAATCAATGTTTTCTCGGTTTTAGCCTGTTTCGGACAAAATGGGTAAAACTGGTGTCTAAACACTCCAAATTCAACCTGATCTCTTATAATTAGTAAAATGCATTGGATTGTTACATATTTTGACCCTATAAAGAGTAACATAGCTGTTTACTACTTCGAATCAATGTTTTCTCGGTTTATGCCTATTTTAGGATATAATGGGTTTAAGTGTTGTCTAAACACTCCGAATTCATCCCGAACACTTACAATTAATCAAATGCATTGGTTTGTCACACATTCTAACCTCAGAACAGTAACAAAGCTTTTTACTGCTTTGAATCAATGTTTTCTCGGTTTTAGCCTGTTTCGGGACAAAATGGGTATAATTGGTGTCTAAACACTCCAAATTCAACCCAAACTCTTATAATTAGTCAAATGCATTGGACTATTACATATTTTGACCCTAGAAAGAGTAACAAAGCTGTTTACTGCTTCGAATCAATGTTTTCTCTCGGTTTTAGCCTGTTTTCTTGGTTTACTGCTTCGATACAATGTTTTCTCGGTTTAGCCTGTTTCGGGACAAAATGGGTATAAGTGGTGTCTAAACACTCCAAATTCATTCCAAACTCTTACAATAAGTCCAATGCATTGGATTGGCACACATTCTGACCCTAGAAACAGTAACAAAGCTGTTTACTGCTTAGAATCAATCTTTTCTCGGTTTTAGCCTGTTTCGGGACAAAATAGATAAAAGTGGTGTCTAAACACTCCAAATTCAACCCGAGCTCTTATAATTAGTAAAATGCATTGGTTTGTCACACATTCTAACCCTAGAAACAGTAACAAATCTTTTGACTACTTTGAATCAATGTTTTCTCGGTTTTAGCCTGTTTCGTGACAAAATGGGTATAATTGGTGCTAAACACTCCAAATTCAACCCAAAATCTTATAATTAGTCAAATGCATTGGATTGTTACATATTTAGACCCTAGAAAGAGTAACAATGCTGTTTATTGCTTCAAATCAATGTTTTCTCTCGGTTTTAGCCTGTTTTCTCGGTTTATGCCTATTTTGGGATATAACGGCTTTTAGTGTTGTCTAAACACTCCAAATTCATCCCAAACTCTTAGAATTAGTCAAATGCATTGGATTGGCACACATTCTGACCCTAGAAACAGTAACAAAGCTTTTTACTGCTTTGAATCAATGTTTTCTCGGTTTTAGCCTGTTTCGGGACAAAATGGGTATAATTGGTGTCTAAACACTCCAAATTCAACCCAAACTCTTATATTAGTCAAATGCATTGGATTATTACATATTTTGACCCTAGAAAGAGTAACAAAGCTGTTTACTGCTTCGAATCAATGTTTTCTCTCGGTTTTAGCCTGTTTTCTCGGTTTACTGCTTTGATACAATGTTTTCTCGGTTTAGCTTGTTTCGGGACAAAATGGGTAAAAGTGGTGTCTAAACACTCCAAATTCAACTCGATCTCTTATAATTAGTCAAATGCATTGGATTGCTACGTATTTTGACCCTAGAAAGAGTAACATAGCTGTTTACTACTTCGAATCAATGTTTTCTCTCGGTTTTAGCCTGTTTTCTCGGTTTATGCCTATTTTAGGATATAACGGGTTTAAGTATTGTCTAAACACTCCAAATTCATCCCGAACTCTTACAATTAGTCAAATGCATTGGTTTGTCACAAATTCTAACCCTAGAAACAGCAACAAATCTTTTTACTACTTTGAATCAATATTTTCTCGGTTTTAGCTTGTTTCGGGACAAAATGGGTATAATTGGTGTCTAAACACTCCAAATTCAACCTAAAATCTTATAATTAGTCAAATGCATTGGATTGTTACATATTTTGACCCTAGAAAGAGTAACAAAGCTGTTTATTGCTTCGAATCAATGTTTTCTCTCGGTTTTAGCCTGTTTTATCGGTTTATGCCTATTTTGGGATATAACGGCTTTTAGTGTTGTCTAAACACTCCAAATTCATCCCGAACTCTTAGAATTAGTCAAATGCATTGGAATGGCACACATTCTGACCCTAGAAACAGTAACAAAGCTGTTTACTGCTTAGAATCAATCTTTTCTTGGTTTTAGCCTGTTTCGGGACAAAATGGGTAAAAGTGGTGTCTAAACACTCCATATTCAACCCGAGCTCTTATAATTAGTCAAATGCATTGGATTGTTACATATTTTGACCTTAGAAAGTGTAACATAGCTGTTTACTACTTCGAATCAATGTTTTCTCTCGGTTTTAGCCTGTTTTCTCGGTTGATGCCTATTTTAGGATATAACGGGTTGAAGTGTTTTCTAAACACTCCAAATTCATTCCGAACTCTTATAATAAGTCAAATGCATTGGATTGGCACACCTTCTGACCCTAGAAACAGTAACAAAGCTGTTTACCGCTCAGAATCAATGTTTTTCTCGGTTTTAGCCTGTTTCGGACAAAATGGGTAAAAGTGGTGTCTAAACACTCCAAATTCAACTCGAGCTCTTATAATTAGTCAAATGCAATACATTGCTACATATTTTGACCCTAGGAATAGTAACATAGCTGTTTACTACTTCGAATCAATGTTTACTCTCGGTTTTAGCCTGTTTTCTCGGTTTATGCCTATTTTAGGATATAACGGGTTTAAGTGTTGTCTAAACACTCCAAATTCATCCCGAACTCTTACAATTAGTCAAATACATTGGTTTGTCACACATTCTAACCCTAGAAACAGTAACAAATCTTTTGACTACTTTGAATCAATGTTTTCTCGGTTTTAGCCTGTTTCGTGACAAAATGGGTATAATTGGTGTCTAAACACTCCAAATTCAACACAAACTCTTATAATTAGTCAAATGCATTGGATTGTTACATATTTTGACCCTAGAAAGAGTAACAAAGCTTTTTATTGCTTCAAATCAATGTTTTCTCTCGGTTTTAGCCTGTTTTCTCGGTTTATGCCTATTTTGGGATATAACGGCTTTTAGTGTTGTCTAAACACTCCAAATTCATCCCAAACTCTTAGAATTAGTCAAATGCATTGGATTGGCACACATTCTGACCCTAGAAACAGTAACAAAGCTTTTTACTGCTTTGAATCAATGTTTTCTCGGTTTTAGCCTGTTTCGGGACAAAATGGGTATAATTGGTGTCTAAACACTCCAAATTCAACCCAAACTCTTATATTAGTCAAATGCATTGGATTATTACATATTTTGACCCTAGAAAGAGTAACAAAGCTGTTTACTGCTTCGAATCAATGTTTTCTCTCGGTTTTAGCCTGTTTTCTCGGTTTACTGCTTCGATACAATGTTTTCTCGGTTTAGCTTGTTTCAGGACAAAATGGGTAAAAGTGGTGTCTAAACACTCCAAATTCAACTCGAGCTCTTATAATTAGTCAAATGCATTGGATTGCTACGTATTTTGACCCTAGAAAGAGTAACATAGCTGTTTACTACTTCGAATCAATGTTTTCTCTCGGTTTTAGCCTGTTTTCTCGGTTTATGCCTATTTTAGGATATAACGGGTTTAAGTATTGTCTAAACACTCCAAATTCATCCCGAACTCTTACGATTAGTCAAATGCATTGGTTTGTCACAAATTCTAACCCTAGAAACAGCAACAAATCTTTTTACTACTTTGAATCAATGTTTTCTCGGTTTTAGCTTGTTTCGGGACAAAATGGGTATAATTGGTGTCTAAACACTCCAAATTCAACCTAAAATCTTATAATTAGTCAAATGCATTGGATTGTTACATATTTTGACCCTAGAAAGAGTAACAAAGCTGTTTATTGCTTCGAATCAATGTTTTCTCTCGGTTTTAGCCTGTTTTATCGGTTTATGCCTATTTTGGGATATAACGGCTTTTAGTGTTGTCTAAACACTCCAAATTCATCCCGAACTCTTAGAATTAGTCAAATGCATTGGATTGGCACACATTCTGACCCTAGAAACAGTAACAAAGCTTTTTACTGCTTTGAATCAATGTTTTCTCGGTTTTAGCCTGTTTCGGGACAAAATGGGTATAATTGGTGTCTAAACACTCCAAATTCAACCCAAACTCTTATATTAGTCAAATGCATTGGATTATTACATATTTTGACCCTAGAAAGAGTAACAAAGCTGTTTACTGCTTCGAATCAATGTTTTCTCTCGGTTTTAGCCTGTTTTCTCGGTTTACTGCTTTGATACAATGTTTTCTCGGTTTAGCTTGTTTCGGGACAAAATGGGTAAAAGTGGTGTCTAAACACTCCAAATTCAACTCGATCTCTTATAATTAGTCAAATGCATTGGATTGCTACGTATTTTGACCCTAGAAAGAGTAACATAGCTGTTTACTACTTCGAATCAATGTTTTCTCTCGGTTTTAGCCTGTTTTCTCGGTTTATGCCTATTTTAGGATATAACGGGTTTAAGTATTGTCTAAACACTCCAAATTCATCCCGAACTCTTACAATTAGTCAAATGCATTGGTTTGTCACAAATTCTAACCCTAGAAACAGCAACAAATCTTTTTACTACTTTGAATCAATATTTTCTCGGTTTTAGCTTGTTTCGGGACAAAATGGGTATAATTGGTGTCTAAACACTCCAAATTCAACCTAAAATCTTATAATTAGTCAAATGCATTGGATTGTTACATATTTTGACCCTAGAAAGAGTAACAAAGCTGTTTATTGCTTCGAATCAATGTTTTCTCTCGGTTTTAGCCTGTTTTATCGGTTTATGCCTATTTTGGGATATAACGGCTTTTAGTGTTGTCTAAACACTCCAAATTCATCCCGAACTCTTAGAATTAGTCAAATGCATTGGAATGGCACACATTCTGACCCTAGAAACAGTAACAAAGCTGTTTACTGCTTAGAATCAATCTTTTCTTGGTTTTAGCCTGTTTCGGGACAAAATGGGTAAAAGTGGTGTCTAAACACTCCATATTCAACCCGAGCTCTTATAATTAGTCAAATGCATTGGATTGTTACATATTTTGACCTTAGAAAGTGTAACATAGCTGTTTACTACTTCGAATCAATGTTTTCTCTCGGTTTTAGCCTGTTTTCTCGGTTGATGCCTATTTTAGGATATAACGGGTTGAAGTGTTTTCTAAACACTCCAAATTCATTCCGAACTCTTATAATAAGTCAAATGCATTGGATTGGCACACCTTCTGACCCTAGAAACAGTAACAAAGCTGTTTACCGCTCAGAATCAATGTTTTTCTCGGTTTTAGCCTGTTTCGGACAAAATGGGTAAAAGTGGTGTCTAAACACTCCAAATTCAACTCGAGCTCTTATAATTAGTCAAATGCAATACATTGCTACATATTTTGACCCTAGGAATAGTAACATAGCTGTTTACTACTTCGAATCAATGTTTTCTCTCGGTTTTAGCCTGTTTTCTCGGTTTATGCCTATTTTAGGATATAACGGGTTTAAGTGTTGTCTAAACACTCCAAATTCATCCCGAACTCTTACAATTAGTCAAATACATTGGTTTGTCACACATTCTAACCCTAGAAACAGTAACAAATCTTTTGACTACTTTGAATCAATGTTTTCTCGGTTTTAGCCTGTTTCGTGACAAAATGGGTATAATTGGTGTCTAAACACTCCAAATTCAACACAAACTCTTATAATTAGTCAAATGCATTGGATTGTTACATATTTTGACCCTAGAAAGAGTAACAAAGCTTTTTATTGCTTCAAATCAATGTTTTCTCTCGGTTTTAGCCTGTTTTCTCGGTTTATGCCTATTTTGGGATATAACGGCTTTTAGTGTTGTCTAAACACTCCAAATTCATCCCAAACTCTTAGAATTAGTCAAATGCATTGGATTGGCACACATTCTGACCCTAGAAACAGTAACAAAGCTTTTTACTGCTTTGAATCAATGTTTTCTCGGTTTTAGCCTGTTTCGGGACAAAATGGGTATAATTGGTGTCTAAACACTCCAAATTCAACCCAAACTCTTATATTAGTCAAATGCATTGGATTATTACATATTTTGACCCTAGAAAGAGTAACAAAGCTGTTTACTGCTTCGAATCAATGTTTTCTCTCGGTTTTAGCCTGTTTTCTCGGTTTACTGCTTCGATACAATGTTTTCTCGGTTTAGCTTGTTTCAGGACAAAATGGGTAAAAGTGGTGTCTAAACACTCCAAATTCAACTCGAGCTCTTATAATTAGTCAAATGCATTGGATTGCTACGTATTTTGACCCTAGAAAGAGTAACATAGCTGTTTACTACTTCGAATCAATGTTTTCTCTCGGTTTTAGCCTGTTTTCTCGGTTTATGCCTATTTTAGGATATAACGGGTTTAAGTATTGTCTAAACACTCCAAATTCATCCCGAACTCTTACGATTAGTCAAATGCATTGGTTTGTCACAAATTCTAACCCTAGAAACAGCAACAAATCTTTTTACTACTTTGAATCAATGTTTTCTCGGTTTTAGCTTGTTTCGGGACAAAATGGGTATAATTGGTGTCTAAACACTCCAAATTCAACCTAAAATCTTATAATTAGTCAAATGCATTGGATTGTTACATATTTTGACCCTAGAAAGAGTAACAAAGCTGTTTATTGCTTCGAATCAATGTTTTCTCTCGGTTTTAGCCTGTTTTATCGGTTTATGCCTATTTTGGGATATAATGGGTTTAAGTGTTGTCTAAACACTCCAAATTCATCCCGAACTCTTAGAATTAGTCAAATGCATTGGTTTGTCAAACATTCTGACCCTAGAAACAGTAACAAAGCTGTTTACTGCTTTGAATCAATGTTTTCTTGGTTTTAGCCTGTTTCGGGACAAAATGGGTTTAAGTGTTGTCAAAACACTCCAAATTCATCCCGAACTTTTACAATTAGTCAAATGCATAGAATTTTAACACATTTTGACCCTAGAAACAGTAACAAAGCTTTTGACTGCTTTGAATCAATGTTTTCTCGGTTTAGGCTGTTTCGGGACAAAATGGGTATAAGTGGTGTCTAAACACTCCAAATTCATTCCGAACTCTTACAATAAGTCAAATGCATGGGATTGGCACACATTCTTACCCTAGAAACAGTTACAAAGCTGTTTACTGCTTAGAATCAATGTTTTCTCGGTTTTAGCCTGTTTCGGACAAAATGGGTAAAACTGGTGTCTAAACACTCCAAATTCAACCCGATCTCTTATAATTAGTAAAATGCATTGGATTGTTACATATTTTGACCCTATAAAGAGTAACATAGCTGTTTACTACTTCGAATCAATGTTTTCTCTCGGTTTTAGCCTGTTTTCTCGGTTTATGCCTATTTTAGGATATAATGGGTTTAAGTGTTGTCTAAACACTCCGAATTCATCCCGAACACTTACAATTAATCAAATGCATTGGTTTGTCACACATTCTAACCTCAGAACAGTAACAAAGCTTTTTACTGCTTTGAATCAATGTTTTCTCGGTTTTAGCCTGTTTCGGGACAAAATGGGTATAATTGGTGTCTAAACACTCCAAATTCAACCCAAACTCTTATAATTAGTCAAATGCATTGGACTATTACATATTTTGACCCTAGAAAGAGTAACAAAGCTGTTTACTGCTTCGAATCAATGTTTTCTCTCGGTTTTAGCCTGTTTTTTTGGTTTACTGCTTCGATACAATGTTTTCTCGGTTTAGCCTGTTTCGGGACAAAATGGGTATAAGTGGTGTCTAAACACTCCAAATTCATTCCGAACTCTTACAATAAGTCCAATGCATTGGATTGGCACACATTCTGACCCTAGAAACAGTAACAAAGCTGTTTACTGCTTAGAATCAATCTTTTCTCGGTTTTAGCCTGTTTCGGGATAAAATAGATAAAAGTGGTGTCTAAACACTCCAAATTCAACCCGAGCTCTTATAATTAGTAAAATGCATTGGTTTGTCACACATTCTAACCCTAGAAACAGTAACAAATCTTTTGACTACTTTGAATCAATGTTTTCTCGGTTTTAGCCTGTTTCGTGACAAAATGGGTATAATTGGTGTCTAAACACTCCAAATTCAACCCAAAATCTTATAATTAGTCAAATGCATTGGATTGTTACATATTTAGACCCTAGAAAGAGTAACAATGCTGTTTATTGCTTCAAATCAATGTTTTCTCTCGGTTTTAGCCTGTTTTCTCGGTTTATGTCTATTTTGGGATATAACGGCTTTTAGTGTTGTCTAAACACTCCAAATTCATCCCAAACTCTTAGAATTAGTCAAATGCATTGGATTGGCACACATTCTGACCCTAGAAACAGTAACAAAGCTTTTTACTGCTTTGAATCAATGTTTTCTCGGTTTTAGCCTGTTTCGGGACAAAATGGGTATAATTGGTGTCTAAACACTCCAAATTCAACCCAAACTCTTATATTAGTCAAATGCATTGGATTATTACATATTTTGACCCTAGAAAGAGTAACAAAGCTGTTTACTGCTTCGAATCAATGTTTTCTCTCGGTTTTAGCCTGTTTTCTCGGTTTACTGCTTTGATACAATGTTTTCTCGGTTTAGCTTGTTTCGGGACAAAATGGGTAAAAGTGGTGTCTAAACACTCCAAATTCAACTCGATCTCTTATAATTAGTCAAATGCATTGGATTGCTACGTATTTTGACCCTAGAAAGAGTAACATAGCTGTTTACTACTTCGAATCAATGTTTTCTCTCGGTTTTAGCCTGTTTTCTCGGTTTATGCCTATTTTAGGATATAACGGGTTTAAGTATTGTCTAAACACTCCAAATTCATCCCGAACTCTTACAATTAGTCAAATGCATTGGTTTGTCACAAATTCTAACCCTAGAAACAGCAACAAATCTTTTTACTACTTTGAATCAATATTTTCTCGGTTTTAGCTTGTTTCGGGACAAAATGGGTATAATTGGTGTCTAAACACTCCAAATTCAACCTAAAATCTTATAATTAGTCAAATGCATTGGATTGTTACATATTTTGACCCTAGAAAGAGTAACAAAGCTGTTTATTGCTTCGAATCAATGTTTTCTCTCGGTTTTAGCCTGTTTTATCGGTTTATGCCTATTTTGGGATATAACGGCTTTTAGTGTTGTCTAAACACTCCAAATTCATCCCGAACTCTTAGAATTAGTCAAATGCATTGGTTTGTCAAACATTCTGACCCTAGAAACAGTAACAAAGCTGTTTACTGCTTTGAATCAATGTTTTCTTGGTTTTAGCCTGTTTCGGGACAAAATGGGTTTAAGTGTTGTCTAAACACTCCAAATTCATCCCGAACTTTTACAATTAGTCAAATGCATAGAATTTTAACACATTTTGACCCTAGAAACAGTAACAAAGCTTTTGACTGCTTTGAATCAATGTTTTCTCGGTTTAGCCTGTTTCGGGACAAAATGGGTATAAGTGGTGTCTAAACACTCCAAATTCATTCTGAACTCTTACAATAAGTCAAATGCATGGGATTGGCACACATTCTTACCCTAGAAACAGTTACAAAGCTGTTTACTGCTTAGAATCAATGTTTTCTCGGTTTTAGCCTGTTTCGGACAAAATGGGTAAAACTGGTGTCTAAACACTCCAAATTCAACCCGATCTCTTATAATTAGTAAAATGCATTGGATTGTTACATATTTTGACCCTAGAAAGAGTAACATAGCTGTTTACTACTTCGAATCAATGTTTTCTCTCGGTTTTAGCCTGTTTTCTCGGTTTATGCCTATTTTAGGATATAATGGGTTTAAGTGTTGTCTAAACACTCCGAATTCATCCCGAACACTTACAATTAATCAAATGCATTGGTTTGTCACACTTTCTAACCCTAGAAACAGTAAAAAAGCTGTTTACTGCTTTGAATCAATGTTTTCTCGGTTTTAGTCTCTTTCGGGACAAAATGGGTAAAAGTGGTGTCTAAACACTCCAAATTCAACTCGAGCTCTTATAATTAGTCAAATGCATTGGATTGCTACATATTTTGACCCTAGAAAGAGTAACATAGGTGTTTACTACTTCGAATCAATGTTTTATCTCGGTTTTAGCCTGTTTTCTCGGTTTATGCCTATTTTAGGATATAATGGGTTTAAGTATTGTCTAAACACTTCAAATTCATCCCGAACTCTTACAATTAGTCAAATGCATTGGTTTGTCACAACATTCTAACCCTAGAAACAGTAACAAATCTTTTTACTACTTTGAAGCAATGTTTTCTCAGTTTTAGCCTGTTTCGGGACAAAATGGGTATAATTGGTGTCTAAACACTCCAAATTCAACACAAACTCTTATAATTAGTCAAATGCATTGGATTGTTACATATTTTGACCCTAGAAAGAGTAACAAAGCTTTTTATTGCTTCGAATCAATGTTTTCTCTCGGTTTTTGCCTGTTTCGGGACAAAATGGGTATAAGTGGTGTCTAAACACTCCAAATTCATTCCGAACTCTTACAATAAGTCCAATGCATTGGAATGGCACACATTGTGACCCTACAAACAGTAACAAAGCTGTTTACTGCTTAGAATCAATCTTTTCTTGGTTTTAGCCTGTTTCGGGACAAAATGGGTAAAAGTGGTGTCTAAACACTCCATATTCAACCCGAGCTCTTATAATTAGTCAAATGCATTGGATTGTTACATATTTTGACCTTAGAAAGAGTAACATAGCTGTTTACTACTTCGAATCAATGTTTTCTCTCGGTTTTAGCCTGTTTTCTCGGTTGATGCCTATTTTAGGATATAACAGGTTGAAGTGTTTTCTAAACACTCCAAATTCATTCCGAACTCTTATAATAAGTCAAATGCATTGGATTGGCACACCTTCTGACCCTAGAAACAGTAACAAAGCTGTTTACCGCTCAGAATCAATGTTTTCTCGGTTTTAGCCTGCTTCGGACAAAATGGGTAAAAGTGGTGTCTAAACACTCCAAATTCAACTCGAGCTCTTATAATTAGTCAAATGCAATAGATTGCTTCATATTTTGACCATAGAAATAGTAACATAGCTGTTTACTACTTCGAATCAATGTTTTCTCTCGGTTTTAGCCTGTTTTCTCGGTTTATGCCTATTTTAGGATATAACGGGTTTAAGTGTTGTCTAAACACTCCAAATTCATCCCGAACTCTTACAATTAGTCAAATGCATTGGTTTGTCACACATTCTAACCCTAGAAACAGTAACAAATCTTTTGACTACTTTGAATCAATGTTTTCTCGGTTTTAGCCTGTTTCGTGACAAAATGGGTATAATTGGTGTCTAAACACTCCAAATTCAACACAAACTCTTATAATTAGTCAAATGCATTGGATTGTTACATATTTTGACCCTAGAAAGAGTAACAAAGCTTTTTATTGCTTCAAATCAATGTTTTCTCTCGGTTTTAGCCTGTTTTCTCGGTTTATGCCTATTTTGGGATATAACGGCTTTTAGTGTTGTCTAAACACTCCAAATTCATCCCAAACTCTTAGAATTAGTCAAATGCATTGGATTGGCACACATTCTGACCCTAGAAACAGTAACAAAGCTTTTTACTGCTTTGAATCAATGTTTTCTCGGTTTTAGCCTGTTTCGGGACAAAATGGGTATAATTGGTGTCTAAACACTCCAAATTCAACCCAAACTCTTATCTTAGTCAAATGCATTGGATTATTACATATTTTGACCCTAGAAAGAGTAACAAAGCTGTTTACTGCTTCGAATCAATGTTTTCTCTCGGTTTTAGCCTGTTTTCTCGGTTTACTGCTTCGATACAATGTTTTCTCGGTTTAGCTTGTTTCGGGACAAAATGGGTAAAAGTGGTGTCTAAACACTCCAAATTCAACTCGAGCTCTTATAATTAGTCAAATGCATTGGATTGCTACGTATTTTGACCCTAGAAAGAGTAACATAGCTGTTTACTACTTCGAATCAATGTTTTCTCTCGGTTTTAGCCTGTTTTCTCGGTTTATGCCTATTTTAGGATATAACGGGTTTAAGTATTGTCTAAACACTCCAAATTCATCCCGAACTCTTACAATTAGTCAAATGCATTGGTTTGTCACAAATTCTAACCCTAGAAACAGCAACAAATCTTTTTACTACTTTGAATCAATGTTTTCTCGGTTTTAGCTTGTTTCGGGACAAAATGGGTATAATTGGTGTCTAAACACTCCAAATTCAACCTAAAATCTTATAATTAGTCAAATGCATTGGATTGTTACATATTTTGACCCTAGAAAGAGTAACAAAGCTGTTTATTGCTTCGAATCAATGTTTTCTCTCGGTTTTAGCCTGTTTTATCGGTTTATGCCTATTTTGGGATATAATGGGTTTAAGTCTTGTCTAAACACTCCAAATTCATCCCGAACTCTTAGAATTAGTCAAATGCATTGGTTTGTCAAACATTCTGACCCTAGAAACAGTAACAAAGCTGTTTACTGCTTTGAATCAATGTTTTCTTGGTTTTAACCTGTTTCGGGACAAAATGGGTTTAAGTGTTGTCTAAACACTCCAAATTCATCCCGAACTTTTACAATTAGTCAAATGCATAGAATTTTAACACATTTTGACCCTAGAAACAGTAACAAAGCTTTTGACTGCTTTGAATCAATGTTTTCTCGGTTTAGCCTGTTTCGGGACAAAATGGGTATAAGTGGTGTCTAAACACTCCAAATTCATTCTGAACTCTTACAATAAGTCAAATGCATGGGATTGGCACACATTCTTACCCTAGAAACAGTTACAAAGCTGTTTACTGCTTAGAATCAATGTTTTCTCGGTTTTAGCCTGTTTCGGACAAAATGGGTAAAACTGGTGTCTAAACACTCCAAATTCAACCCGATCTCTTATAATTAGTAAAATGCATTGGATTGTTACATATTTTGACCCTAGAAAGAGTAACATAGCTGTTTACTACTTCGAATCAATGTTTTCTCTCGGTTTTAGCCTGTTTTCTCGGTTTATGCCTATTTTAGGATATAATGGGTTTAAGTGTTGTCTAAACACTCCGAATTCATCCCGAACACTTACAATTAATCAAATGCATTGGTTTGTCACACTTTCTAACCCTAGAAACAGTAACAAAGCTGTTTACTGCTTTGAATCAATGTTTTCTCGGTTTTAGTCTCTTTCGGGACAAAATGGGTAAAAGTGGTGTCTAAACACTCCAAATTCAACTCGAGCTCTTATAATTAGTCAAATGCATTGGATTGCTACATATTTTGACCCTAGAAAGAGTAACATAGGTGTTTACTACTTCGAATCAATGTTTTATCTCGGTTTTAGCCTGTTTTCTCGGTTTATGCCTATTTTAGGATATAATGGGTTTAAGTATTGTCTAAACACTTCAAATTCATCCCGAACTCTTACAATTAGTCAAATGCATTGGTTTGTCACAAATTCTAACCCTAGAAACAGCAACAAATCTTTTTACTACTTTGAATCAATGTTTTCTCGGTTTTAGCTTGTTTCGGGACAAAATGGGTATAATTGGTGTCTAAACACTCCAAATTCAACCTAAAATCTTATAATTAGTCAAATGCATTGGATTGTTACATATTTTGACCCTAGAAAGAGTAACAAAGCTGTTTATTGCTTCGAATCAATGTTTTCTCTCGGTTTTAGCCTGTTTTATCGGTTTATGCCTATTTTGGGATATAATGGGTTTAAGTCTTGTCTAAACACTCCAAATTCATCCCGAACTCTTAGAATTAGTCAAATGCATTGGTTTGTCAAACATTCTGACCCTAGAAACAGTAACAAAGCTGTTTACTGCTTTGAATCAATGTTTTCTTGGTTTTAACCTGTTTCGGGACAAAATGGGTTTAAGTGTTGTCTAAACACTCCAAATTCATCCCGAACTTTTACAATTAGTCAAATGCATAGAATTTTAACACATTTTGACCCTAGAAACAGTAACAAAGCTTTTGACTGCTTTGAATCAATGTTTTCTCGGTTTAGCCTGTTTCGGGACAAAATGGGTATAAGTGGTGTCTAAACACTCCAAATTCATTCCGAACTCTTACAATAAGTCAAATGCATGGGATTGGCACACATTCTTACCCTAGAAACAGTTACAAAGCTGTTTACTGCTTAGAATCAATGTTTTCTCGGTTTTAGCCTGTTTCGGACAAAATGGGTAAAACTGGTGTCTAAACACTCCAAATTCAACCCGATCTCTTATAATTAGTAAAATGCATTGGATTGTTACATATTTTGACCCTAGAAAGAGTAACATAGCTGTTTACTACTTCGAATCAATGTTTTCTCTCGGTTTTAGCCTGTTTTCTCGGTTTATGCCTATTTTAGGATATAATGGGTTTAAGTGTTGTCTAAACACTCCGAATTCATCCCGAACACTTACAATTAATCAAATGCATTGGTTTGTCACACATTCTAACCTCAGAACAGTAACAAAGCTTTTTACTGCTTTGAATCAATGTTTTCTCGGTTTTAGCCTGTTTCGGGACAAAATGGGTATAATTGGTGTCTAAACACTCCAAATTCAACCCAAACTCTTATAATTAGTCAAATGCATTGGACTATTACATATTTTGACCCTAGAAAGAGTAACTAAGCTGTTTACTGCTTCGAATCAATGTTTTCTCTCGGTTTTAGCCTGTTTTCTCGGTTTACTGCTTCGATACAATGTTTTCTCGGTTTATCCTGTTTCGGGACAAAATGGGTATAAGTGGTGTCTAAACACTCCAAATTCATTCCGAACTCTTACAATAAGTCCAATGCATTGGATTGGCACACATTCTGACTCTAGAAACGGTAACAAAGCTGTTTACTGCTTAGAATCAATCTTTTCTCGGTTTTAGCCTGTTTCGGGACAAAATAGATAAAAGTGGTGTCTAAACACTCCAAATTCAACCCGAGCTCTTATAATTAGTAAAATGCATTGGCTTGTCACACATTCTAACCCTAGAAACAGTAACAAATCTTTTGACTACTTTGAATCAATGTTTTCTCGGTTTTAGCCTGTTTCGTGACAAAATGGGTATAATTGGTGTCTAAACACTCCAAATTCAACCCAAACTCTTATAATTAGTCAAATGCATTGGATTGTTACATATTTAGACCCTAGAAAGAGTAACAATGCTGTTTATTGCTTCAAATCAATGTTTTCTCTCGGTTTTAGCCTGTTTTCTCGGTTTATGCCTATTTTGGGATATAACGGCTTTTAGTGTTGTCTAAACACTCCAAATTCATCCCAAACTCTTAGAATTAGTCAAATGCATTGGATTGGCACACATTCTGACCCTAGAAACAGTAACAAAGCTTTTTACTGCTTTGAATCAATGTTTTCTCGGTTTTAGCCTGTTTTGGGACAAAATGGGTATAATTGGTGTCTAAACACTCCAAATTCAACCCAAACTCTTATATTAGTCAAATGTATTGGATTATTACATATTTTGACCCTAGAAAGAGTAACAAAGCTGTTTACTGCTTCGAATCAATGTTTTCTCTCAGTTTTAGCCTGTTTTCTCGGTTTACTGCTTTGATACAATGTTTTCTCGGTTTAGCTTGTTTCGGGACAAAATGGGTAAAAGTGGTGTCTAAACACTCCAAATTCAACTCGAGCTCTTATAATTAGTCAAATGCATTGGATTGCTACGTATTTTGACCCTAGAAAGAGTAACATAGCTGTTTACTACTTCGAATTAATGTTTTCTCTCGGTTTTAGCCTGTTTTCTCGGTTTATGCCTATTTTAGGATATAACGGGTTTAAGTATTGTCTACACTCCAAATTCATCCCGAACTCTTACAATTAGTCAAATGCATTGGTTTGTCACAAATTCTAACCCTAGAAACAGCAACAAATCTTTTTACTACTTTGAATCAATGTTTTCTCGGTTTTAGCTTGTTTCGGGACAAAATGGGTATAATTGGTGTCTAAACACTCCAAATTCAACCTAAAATCTTATAATTAGTCAAATGCATTGGATTGTTACATATTTTGACCCTAGAAAGAGTAACAAAGCTGTTTATTGCTTCGAATCAATGTTTTCTCTCGGTTTTAGCCTGTTTTATCGGTTTATGCCTATTTTGGGATATAACGACTTTTAGTGTTGTCTAAACACTCCAAATTCATCCCGAACTCTTAGAATTAGTCAAATGCATTGGTTTGTCAAACATTCTGACCCTAGAAACTGTTTACTGCTTTGAATCAATGTTTTCTTGGTTTTAGCCTGTTTCGGGACAAAATGGGTTTAAGTGTTGTCTAAACACTCCAAATTCATCCCGAACTTTTACAATTAGTCAAATGCATAGAATTTTTACACATTATGACCCTAGAAACAGTAACAAAGCTTTTGACTGCTTTGAATCAATGTTTTCTCGGTTTAGCCTGTTTCGGGACAAAATGGGTATAAGTGGTGTCTAAACACTCCAAATTCATTCCGAACTCTTACAATAAGTCAAATGCATGGGATTGGCACACATTCTTACCCTAGAAACAGTTACAAAGCTGTTTACTGCTTAGAATCAATGTTTTCTCGGTTTTAGCCTGTTTCGGGCAAAATGGGTAAAACTGGTGTCTAAACACTCCAAATTCAACCCGATCTCTTATAATTAGTAAAATGCATTGGATTGTTACATATTTTGACCCTAGAAAGAGTAACATAGCTGTTTACTACTTCGAATCAATGTTTTCTCTCGGTTTTAGCCTGTTTTCTCGGTTTACTGCTTCGATACAATGTTTTCTCGGTTTAGCCTGTTTCGGGACAAAATGGGTATAAGTGGTGTCTAAACACTCCAAATTCATTCCGAACTCTTACAATAAGTCCAATGCATTGGATTGGCACACATTCTGACCCTAGAAACAGTAACAAAGCTGTTTACTGCTTAGAATCAATCTTTTCTCGGTTTTAGCCTGTTTCGGGACAAAATAGATAAAAGTGGTGTCTAAACACTCCAAATTCAACCCGAGCTCTTATAATTAGTAAAATGCATTGGCTTGTCACACATTCTAACCCTAGAAACAGTAACAAATCTTTTGACTACTTTGAATCAATGTTTTCTCGGTTTTAGCCTGTTTCGTGACAAAATGGGTATAATTGGTGTCTAAACACTCCAAATTCAACCCAAACTCTTATAATTAGTCAAATGCATTGGATTGTTACATATTTAGACCCTAGAAAGAGTAACAATGCTGTTTATTGCTTCAAATCAATGTTTTCTCTCGGTTTTAGCCTGTTTTCTCGGTTTATGCCTATTTTGGGATATAACGGCTTTTAGTGTTGTCTAAACACTCCAAATTCATCCCAAACTCTTAGAATTAGTCAAATGCATTGGATTGGCACACATTCTGACCCTAGAAACAGTAACAAAGCTTTTTACTGCTTTGAATCAATGTTTTCTCGGTTTTAGCCTGTTTCGGGACAAAATGGGTATAATTGGTGTCTAAACACTCCAAATTCAACCCAAACTCTTATATTAGTCAAATGTATTGGATTATTACATATTTTGACCCTAGAAAGAGTAACAAAGCTGTTTACTGCTTCGAATCAATGTTTTCTCTCAGTTTTAGCCTGTTTTCTCGGTTTACTGCTTTGATACAATGTTTTCTCGGTTTAGCTTGTTTCGGGACAAAATGGGTAAAAGTGGTGTCTAAACACTCCAAATTCAACTCGAGCTCTTATAATTAGTCAAATGCATTGGATTGCTACGTATTTTGACCCTAGAAAGAGTAACATAGCTGTTTACTACTTCGAATCAATGTTTTCTCTCGGTTTTAGCCTGTTTTCTCGGTTTATGCCTATTTTAGGATATAACGGGTTTAAGTATTGTCTACACTCCAAATTCATCCCGAACTCTTACAATTAGTCAAATGCATTGGTTTGTCACAAATTCTAACCCTAGAAACAGCAACAAATCTTTTTACTACTTTGAATCAATGTTTTCTCGGTTTTAGCTTGTTTCGGGACAAAATGGGTATAATTGGTGTCTAAACACTCCAAATTCAACCTAAAATCTTATAATTAGTCAAATGCATTGGATTGTTACATATTTTGACCCTAGAAAGAGTAACAAAGCTGTTTATTGCTTCGAATCAATGTTTTCTCTCGGTTTTAGCCTGTTTTATCGGTTTATGCCTATTTTGGGATATAACGGCTTTTAGTGTTGTCTAAACACTCCAAATTCATCCCGAACTCTTAGAATTAGTCAAATGCATTGGTTTGTCAAACATTCTGACCCTAGAAACAGTAACAAAGCTGTTTACTGCTTTGAATCAATGTTTTCTTGGTTTTAGCCTGTTTCGGGACAAAATGGGTTTAAGTGTTGTCTAAACACTCCAAATTCATCCCGAACTTTTACAATTAGTCAAATGCATAGAATTTTTACACATTATGACCCTAGAAACAGTAACAAAGCTTTTGACTGCTTTGAATCAATGTTTTCTCGGTTTAGCCTGTTTCGGGACAAAATGGGTATAAGTGGTGTCTAAACACTCCAAATTCATTCCGAACTCTTACAATAAGTCAAATGCATGGGATTGGCACACATTCTTACCCTAGAAACAGTTACAAAGCTGTTTACTGCTTAGAATTAATGTTTTCTCGGTTTTAGCCTGTTTCGGACAAAATGGGTAAAACTGGTGTCTAAACACTCCAAATTCAACCCGATCTCTTATAATTAGTAAAATGCATTGGATTGTTACATATTTTGACCCTAGAAAGAGTAACATAGCTGTTTACTACTTCGAATCAATGTTTTCTCTCGGTTTTAGCCTGTTTTCTCGGTTTACTGCTTCGATACAATGTTTTCTCGGTTTAGCCTGTTTCGGGACAAAATGGGTATAAGTGGTGTCTAAACACTCCAAATTCATTCCGAACTCTTACAATAAGTCCAATGCATTGGATTGGCACACATTCTGACCCTAGAAACAGTAACAAAGCTGTTTACTGCTTAGAATCAATCTTTTCTCGGTTTTAGCCTGTTTCGGGACAAAATAGATAAAAGTGGTGTCTAAACACTCCAAATTCAACCCGAGCTCTTATAATTAGTAAAATGCATTGGTTTGTCACACATTCTAACGCTAGAAACAGTAACAAATCTTTTGACTACTTTGAATCAATGTTTTCTCGGTTTTAGCCTGTTTCGTGACAAAATGGGTATAATTGGTGTCTAAACACTCCAAATTCAACCCAAACTCTTATAATTACTCAAATGCATTGGATTGTTACATATTTAGACCCTAGAAAGAGTAACAATGCTGTTTATTGCTTCAAATCAATGTTTTCTCTCGGTTTTAGCCTGTTTTCTCGGTTTATGCCTATTTTGGGATATAACGGCTTTAGTATTGTCTAAACACTCCAAATTCATCCCGAACTCTTAGAATTAGTCAAATGCATTGGTTTGTCAAACATTCTGACCCTAGAAACAGTAACAAAGCTGTTTACTGCTTTGAATCAATGTTTTCTCGGTTTTAGCCTGTTTCGGACAAAATGGGTAAAAGTGGTGTCTAAACACTCCAAATTCAACTCGAGCTCTTATAATTAGTCAAATGCAATAGATTGCTACATATTTTGACCCTAGAAATAGTAACATAGCTGTTTACTACTTCGAATCAATGTTTTCTCTCGGTTTTAGCCTGTTTTCTCGGTTTATGCCTATTTTAGGATATAACGGGTTTAAGTGTTGTATAAACACTCCAAATTCATCCCGAACTCTTACAATTAGTCAAATGCATTGGTTTGTCACACATTCTAACCCTAGAAACAGTAACAAATCTTTTGACTACTTTGAATCAATGTTTTCTCGGTTTTAGCCTGTTTCGTGACAAAATGGGTATAATTGGTGTCTAAACACTCCAAATTCAACACAAACTCTTATAATTAGTCAAATGCATTGGATTGTTACATATTTTGACCCTAGAAAGAGTAACAAAGTTTTTTATTGCTTCAAATCAATGTTTTCTCTCGGTTTTAGCCTGTTTTCTCGGTTTATGCCTATTTTGGGATATAACGGCTTTTAGTGTTGTCTAAACACTCCAAATTCATCCCAAACTCTTAGAATTAGTCAAATGCATTGGATTGGCACACATTCTGACCCTAGAAACAGTAACAAAGCTTTTTACTGCTTTGAATCAATGTTTTCTCGGTTTTAGCCTGTTTCGGGACAAAATGGGTATAATTGGTGTCTAAACACTCCCAATTCAACCCAAACTCTTATATTAGTCAAATGCATTGGATTATTACATATTTTGACGCTAGAAAGAGTAAAAAAGCTGTTTACTGCTTCGAATCAATGTTTTCTCTCGGTTTTAGCCTGTTTTCTCGGTTTACTGCTTCGATACAATGTTTTCTCGGTTTAGCTTGTTTCGGGACAAAATGGGTAAAAGTGGTGTCTAAACACTCCAAATTCAACTCGAGCTCTTATAATTAGTCAAATGCATTGGATTGCTACATATTTTGACCCTAGAAAGAGTAACATAGCTGTTTACTACTTCGAATCAATGTTTTCTCTCGGTTTTAGCCTGTTTTCTCGGTTTATGCCTATTTTAGGATATAACGGGTTTAAGTATTGTCTACACTCCAAATTCATCCCGAACTCTTACAATTAGTCAAATGCATTGGTTTGTCACAAATTCTAACCCTAGAAACAGCAACAAATCTTTTTACTACTTTGAATCAATGTTTTCTCGGTTTTAGCTTGTTTCGGGACAAAATGGGTATAATTGGTGTCTAAACACTCCAAATTCAACCTAAAATCTTATAATTAGTCAAATGCATTGGATTGTTACATATTTTGACCCTAGAAAGAGTAACAAAGCTGTTTATTGCTTCGAATCAATGTTTTCTCTCGGTTTTAGCCTGTTTTATCGGTTTATGCCTATTTTGGGATATAACGGCTTTTAGTGTTGTCTAAACACTCCAAATTCATCCCGAACTCTTAGAATTAGTCAAATGCATTGGTTTGTCAAACATTCTGACCCTAGAAACAGTAACAAAGCTGTTTACTGCTTTGAATCAATGTTTTCTTGGTTTTAGCCTGTTTCGGGACAAAATGGGTTTAAGTGTTGTCTAAACACTCCAAATTCATCCCGAACTTTTACAATTAGTCAAATGCATAGAATTTTTACACATTATGACCCTAGAAACAGTAACAAAGCTTTTGACTGCTTTGAATCAATGTTTTCTCGGTTTAGCCTGTTTCGGGACAAAATGGGTATAAGTGGTGTCTAAACACTCCAAATTCATTCCGAACTCTTACAATAAGTCAAATGCATGGGATTGGCACACATTCTTACCCTAGAAACAGTTACAAAGCTGTTTACTGCTTAGAATTAATGTTTTCTCGGTTTTAGCCTGTTTCGGACAAAATGGGTAAAACTGGTGTCTAAACACTCCAAATTCAACCCGATCTCTTATAATTAGTAAAATGCATTGGATTGTTACATATTTTGACCCTAGAAAGAGTAACATAGCTGTTTACTACTTCGAATCAATGTTTTCTCTCGGTTTTAGCCTGTTTTCTCGGTTTACTGCTTCGATACAATGTTTTCTCGGTTTAGCCTGTTTCGGGACAAAATGGGTATAAGTGGTGTCTAAACACTCCAAATTCATTCCGAACTCTTACAATAAGTCCAATGCATTGGATTGGCACACATTCTGACCCTAGAAACAGTAACAAAGCTGTTTACTGCTTAGAATCAATCTTTTCTCGGTTTTAGCCTGTTTCGGGACAAAATAGATAAAAGTGGTGTCTAAACACTCCAAATTCAACCCGAGCTCTTATAATTAGTAAAATGCATTGGTTTGTCACACATTCTAACGCTAGAAACAGTAACAAATCTTTTGACTACTTTGAATCAATGTTTTCTCGGTTTTAGCCTGTTTCGTGACAAAATGGGTATAATTGGTGTCTAAACACTCCAAATTCAACCCAAACTCTTATAATTACTCAAATGCATTGGATTGTTACATATTTAGACCCTAGAAAGAGTAACAATGCTGTTTATTGCTTCAAATCAATGTTTTCTCTCGGTTTTAGCCTGTTTTCTCGGTTTATGCCTATTTTGGGATATAACGGCTTTAGTATTGTCTAAACACTCCAAATTCATCCCGAACTCTTAGAATTAGTCAAATGCATTGGTTTGTCAAACATTCTGACCCTAGAAACAGTAACAAAGCTGTTTACTGCTTTGAATCAATGTTTTCTCGGTTTTAGCCTGTTTCGGACAAAATGGGTAAAAGTGGTGTCTAAACACTCCAAATTCAACTCGAGCTCTTATAATTAGTCAAATGCAATAGATTGCTACATATTTTGACCCTAGAAATAGTAACATAGCTGTTTACTACTTCGAATCAATGTTTTCTCTCGGTTTTAGCCTGTTTTCTCGGTTTATGCCTATTTTAGGATATAACGGGTTTAAGTGTTGTATAAACACTCCAAATTCATCCCGAACTCTTACAATTAGTCAAATGCATTGGTTTGTCACACATTCTAACCCTAGAAACAGTAACAAATCTTTTGACTACTTTGAATCAATGTTTTCTCGGTTTTAGCCTGTTTCGTGACAAAATGGGTATAATTGGTGTCTAAACACTCCAAATTCAACACAAACTCTTATAATTAGTCAAATGCATTGGATTGTTACATATTTTGACCCTAGAAAGAGTAACAAAGTTTTTTATTGCTTCAAATCAATGTTTTCTCTCGGTTTTAGCCTGTTTTCTCGGTTTATGCCTATTTTGGGATATAACGGCTTTTAGTGTTGTCTAAACACTCCAAATTCATCCCAAACTCTTAGAATTAGTCAAATGCATTGGATTGGCACACATTCTGACCCTAGAAACAGTAACAAAGCTTTTTACTGCTTTGAATCAATGTTTTCTCGGTTTTAGCCTGTTTCGGGACAAAATGGGTATAATTGGTGTCTAAACACTCCCAATTCAACCCAAACTCTTATATTAGTCAAATGCATTGGATTATTACATATTTTGACGCTAGAAAGAGTAAAAAAGCTGTTTACTGCTTCGAATCAATGTTTTCTCTCGGTTTTAGCCTGTTTTCTCGGTTTACTGCTTCGATACAATGTTTTCTCGGTTTAGCTTGTTTCGGGACAAAATGGGTAAAAGTGGTGTCTAAACACTCCAAATTCAACTCGAGCTCTTATAATTAGTCAAATGCATTGGATTGCTACATATTTTGACCCTAGAAAGAGTAACATAGCTGTTTACTACTTCGAATCAATGTTTTCTCTCGGTTTTAGCCTGTTTTCTCGGTTTATGCCTATTTTAGGATATAACGGGTTTAAGTATTGTCTAAACACTCCAAATTCATCCCGAACTCTTACAATTAGTCAAATGCATTGGTTTGTCACAAATTCTAACCCTAGAAACAGCAACAAATCTTTTTACTACTTTGAATCAATGTTTTCTCGGTTTTAGCTTGTTTCGGGACAAAATGGGTATAATTGGTGTCTAAACACTCCAAATTCAACCTAAAATCTTATAATTAGTCAAATGCATTGGATTGTTACAAATTTTGACCCTAGAAAGAGTAACAAAGCTGTTTATTGCTTCGAATCAATGTTTTCTCTCGGTTTTAGCCTGTTTTATCGGTTTATGCCTATTTTGGGATATAACGGCTTTTAGTGTTGTCTAAACACTCCAAATTCATCCCGAACTCTTAGAATTAGTCAAATGCATTGGTTTGTCAAACATTCTGACCCTAGAAACAGTAACAAAGCTGTTTACTGCTTTGAATCAATGTTTTCTTGGTTTTAGCCTGTTTCGGGACAAAATGGGTTTAATTGTTGTCTAAACACTCCAAATTCATCCCGAACTTTTACAATTAGTCAAATGCATAGAATTTTTACACATTATGACCCTAGAAACAGTAACAAAGCTTTTGACTGCTTTGAATCAATGTTTTCTCGGTTTAGCCTGTTTCGGGACAAAATGGGTATAAGTGGTGTCTAAACACTCCAAATTCATTCCGAACTCTTACAATAAGTCCAATGCATTGGATTGGCACACATTCTGACCCTAGAAACAGTAACAAAGCTGTTTACTGCTTAGAATCAATCTTTTCTCGGTTTTAGCCTGTTTCGGGACAAAATAGATAAAAGTGGTGTCTAAACACTCCAAATTCAATCCGAGCTCTTATAATTAGTAAAATGCATTGGTTTGTCACACATTCTAACCCTAGAAACAGTAACAAATCTTTTGACTACTTTGAATCAATGTTTTCTCGGTTTTAGCCTGTTTCGTGACAAAATGGGTATAATTGGTGTCTAAATACTCCAAATTCAACCCAAACTCTTATAATTAGTCAAATGCATTGGATTGTTACATATTTAGACCCTAGAAAGAGTAACAATGCTGTTTATTGCTTCAAATCAATGTTTTCTCTCGGTTTTAGCCTGTTTTCTCGGTTTATGCCTATTTTGGGATATAACGGCTTTAGTATTGTCTAAACACTCCAAATTCATCCCGAACTCTTAGAATTAGTCAAATGCATTGGTTTGTCAAACATTCTGACCCTAGAAACAGTAACAAAGCTGTTTACTGCTTTGAATCAATGTTTTCTCGGTTTTAGCCTGTTTCGGACAAAATGGGTAAAAGTGGTGTCTAAACACTCCAAATTCAACTCGAGCTCTTATAATTAGTCAAATGCAATAGATTGCTACATATTTTGACCCTAGAAATAGTAACATAGCTGTTTACTACTTCGAATCAATGTTTTCTCTCGGTTTTAGCCTGTTTTCTCGGTTTATGCCTATTTTAGGATATAACGGGTTTAAGTGTTGTCTAAACACTCCAAATTCATCCCGAACTCTTACAATTAGTCAAATGCATTGGTTTGTCACACATTCTAACCCTAGAAACAGTAACAAATCTTTTGACTACTTTGAATCAATGTTTTCTCGGTTTTAGCCTGTTTCGTGACAAAATGGGTATAATTGGTGTCTAAACACTCCAAATTCAACACAAACTCTTATAATTAGTCAAATGCATTGGATTGTTACATATTTTGACCCTAGAAAGAGTAACAAAGCTTTTTATTGCTTCAAATCAATGTTTTCTCTCGGTTTTAGCCTGTTTTCTCGGTTTATGCCTATTTTGGGATATAACGGCTTTTAGTGTTGTCTAAACACTCCAAATTCATCCCAAACTCTTAGAATTAGTCAAATGCATTGGATTGGCACACATTCTGACCCTAGAAACAGTAACAAAGCTTTTTACTGCTTTGAATCAATGTTTTCTCGGTTTTAGCCTGTTTCGGGACAAAATGGGTATAATTGGTGTCTAAACACTCCTAATTCAACCCAAACTCTTATATTAGTCAAATGCATTGGATTATTACATATTTTGACGCTAGAAAGAGTAACAAAGCTGTTTACTGCTTCGAATCAATGTTTTCTCTCGGTTTTAGCCTGTTTTCTCGGTTTACTGCTTCGATACAATGTTTTCTCGGTTTAGCTTGTTTCGGGACAAAATGGGTAAAAGTGGTGTCTAAACACTCCAAATTCAACTCGAGCTCTTATAATTAGTCAAATGCATTGGATTGCTACATATTTTGACCCTAGAAAGAGTAACATAGCTGTTTACTACTTCGAATCAATGTTTTCTCTCGGTTTTAGCCTGTTTTCTCGGTTTATGCCTATTTTAGGATATAACGGGTTTAAGTATTGTCTAAACACTCCAAATTCATCCCGAACTCTTACAATTAGTCAAATGCATTGGTTTGTCACAAATTCTAACCCTAGAAACAGCAACAAATCTTTTTACTACTTTGAATCAATGTTTTCTCGGTTTTAGCTTGTTTCGGGACAAAATGGGTATAATTGGAGTCTAAACACTCCAAATTCAACCTAAAATCTTATAATTAGTCAAATGCATTGGATTGTTACATATTTTGACCCTAGAAAGAGTAACAAAGCTGTTTATTGCTTCGAATCAATGTTTTCTCTCGGTTTTAGCCTGTTTTATCGGTTTATGCCTATTTTGGGATATAACGGCTTTTAGTGTTGTCTAAACACTCCAAATTCATCCCAAACTCTTAGAATTAGTCAAATGCATTGGATTGGCACACATTCTGACTCTAGAAACAGTAACAAAGCTTTTTACTGCTTTGAATCAATGTTTTCTCGGTTTTAGCCTGTTTCGGGACAAAATGGGTATAATTGGTGTCTAAACACTCCAAATTCAACCCAAACTCTTATATTAGTCAAATGCATTGGATTATTACATATTTTGACCCTAGAAAGAGTAACAAAGCTGTTTACTGCTTCGAATCAATGTTTTCTCTCGGTTTTAGCCTGTTTTCTCGGTTTACTGCTTCGATACAATGTTTTCTCGGTTTAGCTTGTTTCGGGACAAAATGGGTAAAAGTGGTGTCTAAACACTCCAAATTCAACTCGAGCTCTTATAATTAGTCAAATGCATTGGATTGCTACATATTTTGACCCTAGAAAGAGTAACATAGCTATTTACTACTTCGAATCAATGTTTTCTCTCGGTTTTAGCCTGTTTTCTCGGTTTATGCCTATTTTAGGATATAACGGGTTTAAGTATTGTCTAAACACTCCAAATTCATCCCGAACTCTTACAATTAGTCAAATGCATTGGTTTGTCACAAATTCTAACCCTAGAAACAGCAACAAATCTTTTTACTACTTTGAATCAATGTTTTCTTGGTTTTAGCTTGTTTCGGGACAAAATGGGTATAATTGGTGTCTAAACACTCCAAATTCAACCTAAAATCTTATAATTAGTCAAATGCATTGGATTGTTACATATTTTGACCCTAGGAAGAGTAACAAAGCTGTTTATTGCTTCGAATCAATGTTTTCTCTCGGTTTTAGCCTGTTTTCTCGGTTTATGCCTATTTTGGGATATAACGGCTTTTAGTGTTGTCTAAACACTCCAAATTCATCCCAAACTCTTAGAATTAGTCAAATGCATTGGATTGGCACACATTCTGACCCTAGAAACAGTAACAAAGCTTTTTACTGCTTTGAATCAATGTTTTCTCGGTTTTAGCCTGTTTCGGGACAAAATGGGTATAATTGGTGTCTAAACACTCCTAATTCAACCCAAACTCTTATATTAGTCAAATGCATTGGATTATTACATATTTTGACGCTAGAAAGAGTAACAAAGCTGTTTACTGCTTCGAATCAATGTTTTCTCTCGGTTTTAGCCTGTTTTCTCGGTTTACTGCTTCGATACAATGTTTTCTCGGTTTAGCTTGTTTCGGGACAAAATGGGTAAAAGTGGTGTCTAAACACTCCAAATTCAACTCGAGCTCTTATAATTAGTCAAATGCATTGGATTGCTACATATTTTGACCCTAGAAAGAGTAACATAGCTGTTTACTACTTCGAATCAATGTTTTCTCTCGGTTTTAGCCTGTTTTCTCGGTTTATGCCTATTTTAGGATATAACGGGTTTAAGTATTGTCTAAACACTCCAAATTCATCCCGAACTCTTACAATTAGTCAAATGCATTGGTTTGTCACAAATTCTAACCCTAGAAACAGCAACAAATCTTTTTACTACTTTGAATCAATGTTTTCTCGGTTTTAGCTTGTTTCGGGACAAAATGGGTATAATTGGAGTCTAAACACTCCAAATTCAACCTAAAATCTTATAATTAGTCAAATGCATTGGATTGTTACATATTTTGACCCTAGAAAGAGTAACAAAGCTGTTTATTGCTTCGAATCAATGTTTTCTCTCGGTTTTAGCCTGTTTTATCGGTTTATGCCTATTTTGGGATATAACGGCTTTTAGTGTTGTCTAAACACTCCAAATTCATCCCAAACTCTTAGAATTAGTCAAATGCATTGGATTGGCACACATTCTGACTCTAGAAACAGTAACAAAGCTTTTTACTGCTTTGAATCAATGTTTTCTCGGTTTTAGCCTGTTTCGGGACAAAATGGGTATAATTGGTGTCTAAACACTCCAAATTCAACCCAAACTCTTATATTAGTCAAATGCATTGGATTATTACATATTTTGACACTAGAAAGAGTAACAAAGCTGTTTACTGCTTCGAATCAATGTTTTCTCTCGGTTTTAGCCTGTTTTCTCGGTTTACTGCTTCGATACAATGTTTTCTCGGTTTAGCTTGTTTCGGGACAAAATGGGTAAAAGTGGTGTCTAAACACTCCAAATTCAACTCGAGCTCTTATAATTAGTCAAATGCATTGGATTGCTACATATTTTGACCCTAGAAAGAGTAACATAGCTATTTACTACTTCGAATCAATGTTTTCTCTCGGTTTTAGCCTGTTTTCTCGGTTTATGCCTATTTTAGGATATAACGGGTTTAAGTATTGTCTAAACACTCCAAATTCATCCCGAACTCTTACAATTAGTCAAATGCATTGGTTTGTCACAAATTCTAACCCTAGAAACAGCAACAAATCTTTTTACTACTTTGAATCAATGTTTTCTTGGTTTTAGCTTGTTTCGGGACAAAATGGGTATAATTGGTGTCTAAACACTCCAAATTCAACCTAAAATCTTATAATTAGTCAAATGCATTGGATTGTTACATATTTTGACCCTAGGAAGAGTAACAAAGCTGTTTATTGCTTCGAATCAATGTTTTCTCTCGGTTTAGCCTGTTTTATCGGTTTATGCCTATTTTGGGATATAAAGGCTTTTAGTGTTGTCTAAACACTCCAAATTCATCCCGAACTCTTAGAATTAGTCAAATGCATTGGTTTGTCAAACATTCTGACCCTAGAAACAGTAACAAAGCTGTTTACTGCTTTGAATCAATGTTTTCTTGGTTTTAGCCTGTTTCGGGACAAAATGGGTTTAAGTGTTGTCCAAACACTCCAAATTCATCCCGAACTTTTACAATTAGTCAAATGCATAGAATTTTTACACATTATGACCCTAGAAACAGTAACAAAGCTTTTGACTGCTTTGAATCAATGTTTTCTCGGTTTAGCCTGTTTCGGGACAAAATGGGTATAAGTGGTGTCTAAACACTCCAAATTCATTCCGAACTCTTACAATAAGTCCAATGCATTGGATTGGCACACATTCTGACCCTAGAAACAGTAACAAAGCTGTTTACTGCTTAGAATCAATCTTTTCTCGGTTTTAGCCTGTTTCGGACAAAATGGGTAAAACTGGTGTCTAAACACTCCAAATTCAACCCGAGCTCTTATAATTAGTAAAATGCATTGGATTGTTACATATTTTGACCCTAGAAAGAGTAACATAGCTGTTTACTACTTCGAATCAATGTTTTCTCTCGGTTTTAGCCTGTTTACTCGGTTTATGCCTATTTTAGGATATAATGGGTTTAAGTGTTGTCTAAACACTCCGAATTCATCCCGAACACTTACAATTAATCAAATGCATTGGTTTGTCACACATTCTAACCTCAGAAACAGTAACAAAGCTTTTTACTGCTTTGAATCAATGTTTTCTCGGTTTTAGCCTGTTTCGGGACAAAATGGGTATAATTGGTGTCTAAACACTCCAAATTCAACCCAAACTCTTATAATTAGTCAAATGCATTGGATTATTACATATTTTGACCCTAGAAAGAGTAACAAAGCTGTTTACTGCTTCGAATCAATGTTTTCTCTCGGTTTTAGCCTGTTTTCTCGGTTTACTGCTTCGATACAATGTTTTCTCGGTTTAGCCTGTTTCGGGACAAAATGGGTATAAGTGGTGTCTAAACACTCCAAATTCATTCCGAACTCTTACAATAAGTCCAATGCATTGGATTGGCACACATTCTGACCCTAGAAACAGTAACAAAGCTGTTTACTGCTTAGAATCAATCTTTTCTCGGTTTTAGCCTGTTTCGGGACAAAATGGATAAAAGTGGTGTCTAAACACTCCAAATTCAACCCGAGCTCTTATAATTAGTAAAATGCATTGGTTTGTCACACATTCTAACCCTAGAAACAGTAACAAATCTTTTGACTACTTTGAATCAATGTTTTCTCGGTTTTAGCCTGTTTCGTGACAAAATGGGTATAATTGGTGTCTAAACACTCCAAATTCAACCCAAACTCTTATAATTAGTCAAATGCATTGGATTGTTACATATTTAGACCCTAGAAAGAGTAACAATGCTGTTTATTGCTTCAAATCAATGTTTTCTCTCGGTTTTAGCCTGTTTTCTCGGTTTATGCCTATTTTGGGATATAACGGCTTTAGTATTGTCTAAACACTCCAAATTCATCCCGAACTCTTAGAATTAGTCAAATGCAATGGTTTGTCAAACATTCTGACCCTAGAAACAGTAACAAATCTGTTTACTGCTTTGAATCAATGTTTTCTCGGTTTTAGTCTGTTTCGGGACAAAATGGATAAAAGTGGTGTCTAAACACTCCAAATTCAACTCGAGCTCTTATAATTAGTCAAATGCATTGGATTGCTACATATTTTGACCCTAGAAATAGTAACATAGCTGTTTACTACTTCGAATCAATGTTTTATCTCGGTTTTAGCCTGTTTTCTCGGTTTATGCCTATATTGGGATATAATGGGTTTAAGTATTGTCTAAACACTCCAAATTCATCCCGAACTCTTACAATTAGTCAAATGCATTGGTTTGTCACAACATTCTAACCATAGAAACAGTAACAAATCTTTTTACTACTTTGAAGCAATGTTTTCTCAGTTTTAGCCTGTTTCGGGACAAAATGGGTATAATTGGTGTCTAAACACTCCAAATTCAACACAAACTCTTATAATTAGTCAAATGCATTGGATTGTTACATATTTTGACCCTAGAAAGAGTAACAAAGCTTTTTATTGCTTCGAATCAATGTTTTCTCTCGGTTTTAGCCTGTTTCGGGACAAAATGGGTTTAAGTGTTGTCTAAACACTCCAAATTCATCCCGAACTTTTACAATTAGTCAAATGCATAGAATTTCTACACATTTTGACCCGAGAAACAGTAACAAAGCTTTTTACTGCTTTGAATCAATGTTTTCTCGGTTTAGCCTGTTTCGGGACAAAATGGGTATAAGTGGTGTCTAAACACTCCAAATTCATTCTGAACTCTTACAATAAGTCAAATGCATGGAATTGGCACACATTCTGACCCTAGAAACAGTAACAAAGCTGTTTACTGCTTAGAATCAATGTTTTCTCGGTTTTAGCCTGTTTCGGACAAAATGGGTAAAACTGGTGTCTAAACACTCCAAATTCAACCCAAGCTCTTATAATTAGTAAAATGCGTTGGATTGTTACATATTTTGACCCTAGAAAGAGTAACATTGCTTTTTACTACTTCGAATCAATGTTTTCTCTCGGTTTTAGCCTGTTTTCTCAGTTTATCCCTATTTTAGGATATAATGGGTTGAAGTGTTGTCTAAACACTTCGAATTCATCCCGAACACTTACAATTAATCAAATGCATTGGTTTGTCACACATTCTAACCTCAGAAACAGTAACAAAGCTTTTTACTGCTTTGAATCAATGTTTTCTCGGTTTTAGCCTGTTTCGGGACAAAATGGGTATAATTGGTGTCTAAACACTCCAAATTCAACCCAAACTCTTATAATTAGTCAAATGCATTGGACTATTACATATTTTGACCCTAGAAAGAGTAACAAAGCTGTTTACTGCTTCGAATCAATGTTTTCTCTCGGTTTTAGCCTGTTTTCTCGGTTTACTGCTTCGATACAATGTTTTCTCGGTTAGCCTGTTGCGGGACAAAATGGGTATAAGTGGTGTCTAAACACTCCAAATTCATTCCGAACTCTTACAATAAGTCAAATGCATTGGATTGGCACACATTCTGACCATAGAAACAGTAACAAAGCTGTTTACTGCTTAGAATCAATCTTTTCTCGGTTTTAGCCTGTTTCGGGACACAATGGGTAAAAGTGGTGTCTAAACACTCCAAATTCAACTCGAGCTCTTATAATTAGTCAAATGCATTGGATTGCTACATATTTTGACCGTAGAAAGAGTAACATAGGTGTTTACTACTTCGAATCAATGTTTTATCTCGGTTTTAGCCTGTTTTCTCGGTTTATGCCTATTTTAGGATATAATGGGTTTAAGTATTGTCTAAACACTCCAAATTCATCCCGAACTCTTACAATTAGTCAAATGCATTGGTTTGTCACAACATTCTAACCATAGAAACAGTAACAAATCTTTTTACTACTTTGAAGCAATGTTTTCTCAGTTTTAGCCTGTTTCGGGACAAAATGGGTATAATTGGTGTCTAAACACTCCAAATTCAACACAAACTCTTATAATTAGTCAAATGCATTGGATTGTTACATATTTTGACCCTAGAAAGAGTAACAAAGCTTTTTATTGCTTCGAATCAATGTTTTCTCTCGGTTTTAGCCTGTTTCGGGACAAAATGGGTTTAAGTGTTGTCTAAACACTCCAAATTCATCCCGAACTTTTACAATTAGTCAAATGCATAGAATTTTTACACATTTTGACCCGAGAAACAGTAACAAAGCTTTTTACTGCTTTGAATCAATGTTTTCTCGGTTTAGCCTGTTTCGGGACAAAATGGGTATAAGTGGTGTCTAAACACTCCAAATTCATTCTGAACTCTTACAATAAGTCAAATGCATGGGATTGGCACACATTCTGACCCTAGAAACAGTAACAAAGCTGTTTACTGCTTAGAATCAATGTTTTCTCGGTTTTAGCCTGTTTCGGACAAAATGGGTAAAACTTGTGTCTAAACACTCCAAATTCAACCCAAGCTCTTATAATTAGTAAAATGCATTGGATTGTTACATATTTTGACCCTAGAAAGAGTAACATAGCTGTTTACTACTTCGAATCAATGTTTTCTCTCGGTTTTAGCCTGTTTACTCGGTTTATGCCTATTTTAGGATATAATGGGTTTAAGTGTTGTCTAAACACTCCGAATTCATCCCGAACACTTACAATTAATCAAATGCATTGGTTTGTCACACATTCTAACCTCAGAAACAGTAACAAAGCTTTTTACTGCTTTGAATCAATGTTTTCTCGGTTTTAGCCTGTTTCGGGACAAAATGGGTATAATTGGTGTCTAAACACTCCAAATTCAACCCAAACTCTTATAATTAGTCAAATGCATTGGATTATTACATATTTTGACCCTAGAAAGAGTAACAAAGCTGTTTACTGCTTCGAATCAATGTTTTCTCTCGGTTTTAGCCTGTTTTCTCGGTTTACTGCTTCGATACAATGTTTTCTCGGTTTAGCCTGTTTCTGGACAAAATGGGTATAAGTGGTGTCTAAACACTCCAAATTCATTCCGAACTCTTACAATAAGTCCAATGCATTGGATTGGCACACATTCTGACCCTAGAAACAGTAACAAAGCTGTTTACTGCTTAGAATCAATCTTTTCTCGGTTTTAGCCTGTTTCGGGACAAAATGGATAAAAGTGGTGTCTAAACACTCCAAATTCAACCCGAGCTCTTATAATTAGTAAAATGCATTGGTTTGTCACACATTCTAACCCTAGAAACAGTAACAAATCTTTTGACTACTTTGAATCAATGTTTTCTCGGTTTTAGCCTGTTTCGTGACAAAATGGGTATAATTGGTGTCTAAACACTCCAAATTCAACCCAAACTCTTATAATTAGTCAAATGCATTGGATTGTTACATATTTAGACCCTAGAAAGAGTAACAATGCTATTTATTGCTTCAAATCAATGTTTTCTCTCGGTTTTAGCCTGTTTTCTCGGTTTATGCCTATTTTGGGATATAACGGCTTTAGTATTGTCTAAACACTCCAAATTCATCCCGAACTCTTAGAATTAGTCAAATGCAATGGTTTGTCAAACATTCTGACCCTAGAAACAGTAACAAATCTGTTTACTGCTTTGAATCAATGTTTTCTCGGTTTTAGTCTGTTTCGGGACAAAATGGATAAAAGTGGTGTCTAAACACTCCAAATTCAACTCGAGCTCTTATAATTAGTCAAATGCATTGGATTGCTACATATTTTGACCCTAGAAATAGTAACATAGCTGTTTACTACTTCGAATCAATGTTTTATCTCGGTTTTAGCCTGTTTTCTCGGTTTATGCCTATATTGGGATATAATGGGTTTAAGTATTGTCTAAACACTCCAAATTCATCCCGAACTCTTACAATTAGTCAAATGCATTGGTTTGTCACAACATTCTAACCATAGAAACAGTAACAAATCTTTTTACTACTTTGAAGCAATGTTTTCTCAGTTTTAGCCTGTTTCGGGACAAAATGGGTATAATTGGTGTCTAAACACTCCAAATTCAACACAAACTCTTATAATTAGTCAAATGCATTGGATTGTTACATATTTTGACCCTAGAAAGAGTAACAAAGCTTTTTATTGCTTCGAATCAATGTTTTCTCTCGGTTTTAGCCTGTTTCGGGACAAAATGGGTTTAAGTGTTGTCTAAACACTCCAAATTCATCCCGAACTTTTACAATTAGTCAAATGCATAGATTTTTTACACATTTTGACCCGAGAAACAGTAACAAAGCTTTTTACTGCTTTGAATCAATGTTTTCTCGGTTTAGCCTGTTTCGGGACAAAATGGGTATAAGTGGTGTCTAAACACTCCAAATTCATTCTGAACTCTTACAATAAGTCAAATGCATGGGATTGGCACACATTCTGACCCTAGAAACAGTAACAAAGCTGTTTACTGCTTAGAATCAATGTTTTCTCGGTTTTAGCCTGTTTCGGACAAAATGGGTAAAACTGGTGTCTAAACACTCCAAATTCAACCCAAGCTCTTATAATTAGTAAAATGCGTTGGATTGTTACATATTTTGACCCTAGAAAGAGTAACATTGCTTTTTACTACTTCGAATCAATGTTTTCTCTCGGTTTTAGCCTGTTTTCTCAGTTTATCCCTATTTTAGGATATAATGGGTTGAAGTGTTGTCTAAACACTCCGAATTCATCCCTAACACTTACAATTAATCAAATGCATTGGTTTGTCACACATTCTAACCTCAGAAACAGTAACAAAGCTTTTTACTGCTTTGAATCAATGTTTTCTCGGTTTTAGCCTGTTTCGGGACAAAATGGGTATAATTGGTGTCTAAACACTCCAAATTCAACCCAAACTCTTATAATTAGTCAAATGCATTGGACTATTACATATTTTGACCCTAGAAAGAGTAACAAAGCTGTTTACTGCTTCGAATCAATGTTTTCTCTCGGTTTTAGCCTGTTTTCTCGGTTTACTGCTTCGATACAATGTTTTCTCGGTTAGCCTGTTGCGGGACAAAATGGGTATAAGTGGTGTCTAAACACTCCAAATTCATTCCGAACTCTTACAATAAGTCAAATGCATTGGATTGGCACACATTCTGACCATAGAAACAGTAACAAAGCTGTTTACTGCTTAGAATCAATCTTTTCTCGGTTTTAGCCTGTTTCGGGACACAATGGGTAAAAGTGGTGTCTAAACACTCCAAATTCAACTCGAGCTCTTATAATTAGTCAAATGCATTGGATTGCTACATATTTTGACCGTAGAAAGAGTAACATAGGTGTTTACTACTTCGAATCAATGTTTTATCTCGGTTTTAGCCTGTTTTCTCGGTTTATGCCTATTTTAGGATATAATGGGTTTAAGTATTGTCTAAACACTCCAAATTCATCCCGAACTCTTACAATTAGTCAAATGCATTGGTTTGTCACAACATTCTAACCATAGAAACAGTAACAAATCTTTTTACTACTTTGAAGCAATGTTTTCTCAGTTTTAGCCTGTTTCGGGACAAAATGGGTATAATTGGTGTCTAAACACTCCAAATTCAACACAAACTCTTATAATTAGTCAAATGCATTGGATTGTTACATATTTTGACCCTAGAAAGAGTAACAAAGCTTTTTATTGCTTCGAATCAATGTTTTCTCTCGGTTTTAGCCTGTTTCGGGACAAAATGGGTTTAAGTGTTGTCTAAACACTCCAAATTCATCCCGAACTTTTACAATTAGTCAAATGCATAGAATTTTTACACATTTTGACCCGAGAAACAGTAACAAAGCTTTTTACTGCTTTGAATCAATGTTTTCTCGGTTTAGCCTGTTTCGGGACAAAATGGGTATAAGTGGTGTCTAAACACTCCAAATTCATTCTGAACTCTTACAATAAGTCAAATGCATGGGATTGGCACACATTCTGACCCTAGAAACAGTAACAAAGCTGTTTACTGCTTAGAATCAATGTTTTCTCGGTTTTAGCCTGTTTCGGACAAAATGGGTAAAACTGGTGTCTAAACACTCCAAATTCAACCCAAGCTCTTATAATTAGTAAAATGCATTGGATTGTTACATATTTTGACCCTAGAAAGAGTAACATTGCTGTTTACTACTTCGAATCAATGTTTTCTCTCGGTTTTAGCCTGTTTTCTCGGTTTATCCCTATTTTAGGATATAATGGGTTTAAGTGTTGTCTAAACACTCCGAATTCATCCCGAACACTTACAATTAATCAAATGCATTGGTTTGTCACACCTTCTAACCTCAGAAACAGTAACAAAGCTTTTTACTGCTTTGAATCAATGTTTTCTCGGTTTTAGCATGTTTCGGGACAAAATGGGTATAATTGGTGTCTAAACACTCCAAATTCAACCCAAACTCTTATAATTAGTCAAATGCATTGGACTATTACATATTTTGACCCTAAAAAGAGACACAAAGCTGTTTACTGCTTCGAATCAATGTTTTCTCTCGGTTTTAGCCTGTTTTCTCGGTTTACTGCTTCGATACAATGTTTTCTCGGTTTAGCCTGTTGCGGGACAAAATGGGTATAAGTGGTGTCTAAACACTCCAAATTCATTCCGAACTCTTACAATAAGTCAAATGCATTGAATTGGCACACATTCTGACCCTAGAAACAGTAACAAAGCTGTTTACTGCTTAAAATCAATCTTTTCTCGGTTTTAGCCTGTTTCGGGACAAAATGGGTAAAAGTGGTGTCTAAACACTCCAAATTCAACCCGAGCTCTTATAATTAGTCAAATGCATTGGATTGTTACATATTTTGACCTTAGAAAGAGTAACATAGCTGTTTACTACTTCGAATCAATGTTTTCTCTCGGTTTTAGCCTGTTTTCTCAGTTGATGCCTATTTTAGGATATAATGGGTTGAAGTGTTTTCTAAACACTCCAAATTCATTCCGGACTCTTATAATAAGTCAAATGCATTGGATTGGCACACCTTCTGACCCTAGAAACAGTAAAAAAGCTGTTTACTGCTCAGAATCAATGTTTTCTTAGTTTTAGCCTGTTTCGGACAAAATGGGTAAAAGTGGTGTCTAAACACTCCAAATTCAACCCAAACTCTTATAATTAGTGAAATGCATTGGATTGTTACATATTTTGACCCTAGAAAGAGTAACAAAGCTGTTCATTTCTTCAAATCAATGTTTTCTCTCGGTTTTAGCATGTTTTCTCGGTTTATGCCTATTTTGGGATATAACGGCTTTTAGTATTGTCTAAACACTCCAAAATTCATCCCGAACTCTTAGAATTAGTCAAATACATTGGTTTGTCAAACATTCTGACCCTAGAAACAGTAACAAAGCTGTTTACTGCTTTGAATCAATGTTTTCTCGGTTTTAGTCTGTTTCAGGACAAAATGGGTAAAAGTGGTGTCTAAACACTCCAAATTCAACTCGAGCTCTTATAATTAGTCAAATGCATTGGATTGCTACATATTTTGACCCTAGAAAGAGTAACATAGGTGTTTACTACTTCGAATCAATGTTTTATCTCGGTTTTAGCCTGTTTTCTCGGTTTATGCCTATTTTAGGATATAACGGGTTTAAGTATTGTCTAAACATTCCAAATTCATCCCGAACTCTTACAATTAGTCAAATGCATTGGTTTGTCACACATTCTAACCCTAGAAACAGTAACAAATCTTTTTACTACTTTGAAGCAATGTTTTCTCAGTTTTAGCCTGTTTCGGGACAAAATGGGTATAATTGGTTTCTAAACACTCCAAATTCAACACAAACTCTTATAATTAGTCAAATGCATTGGATTGTTACATATTTTGACCCTAGAAAGAGTAACAAAGCTTTTTATTGCTTCGAATCAATGTTTTCTCTCGGTTTTAGCCTGTTTCGGGACAAAATGGGTTTAAGTGTTGTCTAAACACTCCAAATTCATCCCGAAATTTTACAATTAGTCAAATGCATAGAACTTTTACACATTTTGACCCGAGAAACAGTAACAAAGCTTTTTACTGCTTTGAATCAATGTTTTCTCGGTTTAGCCTGTTTCGGGACAAAATGGGTATAAGTGGTGTCTAAACACTCCAAATTCATTCTGAACTCTTACAATAAGTCAAATGCATGGGATTGGCACACATTCTGACCCTAGAAACAGTAACAAAGCTGTTTACTGCTTAGAATCAATGTTTTCTCGGTTTTAGCCTGTTTCGGACAAAATGGGTAAAACTGGTGTCTAAACACTCCAAATTCAACCCAAGCTCTTATAATTAGTAAAATGCATTGGATTGTTACATATTTTGACCCTAGAAAGAGTAAGCTGTTTACTACTTCGAATCAATGTTTTCTCTCGGTTTTAGCCTGTTTTCTCGGTTTATCCCTATTTTAGGATATAATGGGTTTAAGTGTTGTCTAAACACTCCGAATTCATCCCGAACACTTACAATTAATCAAATGCATTGGTTTGTCACACATTCTAACCTCAGAAACAGTAACAAAGCTTTTTACTGCTTTGAATCAATGTTTTCTCGGTTTTAGCATGTTTCGGGACAAAATGGGTATAATTGGTGTCTAAACACTCCAAATTCAACCCAAACTCTTATAATTAGTCAAATGCATTGGACTATTACATATTTTGACCCTAGAAAGAGACACAAAGCTGTTTACTGCTTCGAATCAATGTTTTCTCTCGGTTTTAGCCTGTTTTCTCGGTTTACTGCTTCGATACAATGTTTTCTCGGTTTAGCCTGTTGCGGGACAAAATGGGTATAAGTGGTGTCTAAACACTCCAAATTCATTCCGAACTCTTACAATAAGTCAAATGCATTGGATTGGCACACATTCTGACCCTAGAAACAGTAACAAAGCTGTTTACTGCTTAGAATCAATCTTTTCTCGGTTTTAGCCTGTTTCGGGACAAAATGGGTAAAAGTGGTGTCTAAACACTCCAAATTCAACCCGAGCTCTTATAATTAGTCAAATGCATTGGATTGTTACATATTTTGACCTTAGAAAGAGTAACATAGCTGTTTACTACTTCGAATCAATGTTTTCTCTCGGTTTTAGCCTGTTTTCTCAGTTGATGCCTATTTTAGGATATAATGGGTTGAAGTGTTTTCTAAACACTCCAAATTCATTCTGGACTCTTATAATAAGTCAAATGCATTGGATTGGCACACCTTCTGACCCTAGAAACAGTAAAAAAGCTGTTTACTGCTCAGAATCAATGTTTTCTCGGTTTTAGCCTGTTTCGGACAAAATGGGTAAAAGTGGTGTCTAAACACTCCAAATTCAACCCAAACTCTTATAATTAGTGAAATGCATTGGATTGTTACATATTTTGACCCTAGAAAGAGTAACAAAGCTGTTCATTTCTTCAAATCAATGTTTTCTCTCGGTTTTAGCATGTTTTCTCGGTTTATGCCTATTTTGGGATATAACGGCTTTTAGTATTGTCTAAACACTCCAAAATTCATCCCGAACTCTTAGAATTAGTCAAATACATTGGTTTGTCAAACATTCTGACCCTAGAAACAGTAACAAAGCTGTTTACTGCTTTGAATCAATGTTTTCTCGGTTTTAGTCTGTTTCAGGACAAAATGGGTAAAAGTGGTGACTAAACACTCCAAATTCAACTCGAGCTCTTATAATTAGTCAAATGCATTGGATTGCTACATATTTTGACCCTAGAAAGAGTAACATAGGTGTTTACTACTTCGAATCAATGTTTTATCTCGGTTTTAGCCTGTTTTCTCGGTTTATGCCTATTTTAGGATATAACGGGTTTAAGTATTGTCTAAACATTCCAAATTCATCCCGAACTCTTACAATTAGTCAAATGCATTGGTTTGTCACACATTCTAACCCTAGAAACAGTAACAAATCTTTTTACTACTTTGAAGCAATGTTTTCTCAGTTTTAGCCTGTTTCGGGACAAAATGGGTATAATTGGTTTCTAAACACTCCAAATTCAACACAAACTCTTATAATTAGTCAAATGCATTGGATTGTTACATATTTTGACCCTAGAAAGAGTAACAAAGCTTTTTATTGCTTCGAATCAATGTTTTCTCTCGGTTTTAGCCTGTTTCGGGACAAAATGGGTATAAGTGGTGTCTAAACACTCCAAATTCATTCTGAACTCTTACAATAAGTCAAATGCATGGGATTGGCACACATTCTGACCCTAGAAACAGTAACAAAGCTGTTTACTGCTTAGAATCAATGTTTTCTCGGTTTTAGCCTGTTTCGGACAAAATGGGTAAAACTGGTGTCTAAACACTCCAAATTCAACCCAAGCTCTTATAATTAGTAAAATGCATTGGATTGTTACATATTTTGACCCTAGAAAGAGTAACATTGCTGTTTACTACTTCGAATCAATGTTTTCTCTCGGTTTTAGCCTGTTTTCTCGGTTTATCCCTATTTTAGGATATAATGGGTTTAAGTGTTGTCTAAACACTCCGAATTCATCCCGAACACTTACAATTAATCAAATGCATTGGTTTGTCACACATTCTAACCTCAGAAACAGTAACAAAGCTTTTTACTGCTTTGAATCAATGTTTTCTCGGTTTTAGCATGTTTCGGGACAAAATGGGTATAATTGGTGTCTAAACACTCCAAATTCAACCCAAACTCTTATAATTAGTCAAATGCATTGGACTATTACATATTTTGACCCTAGAAAGAGACACAAAGCTGTTTACTGCTTCGAATCAATGTTTTCTCTCGGTTTTAGCCTGTTTTCTCGGTTTACTGCTTCGATACAATGTTTTCTCGGTTTAGCCTGTTGCGGGACAAAATGGGTATAAGTGGTGTCTAAACACTCCAAATTCATCCCGAACTCTTACAATAAGTCAAATGCATTGGATTGGCACACATTCTGACCCTAGAAACAGTAACAAAGCTGTTTACTGCTTAGAATCAATCTTTTCTCGGTTTTAGCCTGTTTCGGGACAAAATGGGTAAAAGTGGTGTCTAAACACTCCAAATTCAACCCGAGCTCTTATAATTAGTCAAATGCATTGGATTGTTACATATTTTGACCTTAGAAAGAGTAACATAGCTGTTTACTACTTCGAATCAATGTTTTCTCTCGGTTTTAGCCTGTTTTCTCAGTTGATGCCTATTTTAGGATATAATGGGTTGAAGTGTTTTCTAAACACTCCAAATTCATTCCGGACTCTTATAATAAGTCAAATGCATTGGATTGGCACACCTTCTGACCCTAGAAACAGTAAAAAAGCTGTTTACTGCTCAGAATCAATGTTTTCTCGGTTTTAGCCTGTTTCGGACAAAATGGGTAAAAGTGGTGTCTAAACACTCCAAATTCAACCCAAACTCTTATAATTAGTGAAATGCATTGGATTGTTACATATTTTGACCCTAGAAAGAGTAACAAAGCTGTTCATTTCTTCAAATCAATGTTTTCTCTCGGTTTTAGCATGTTTTCTCGGTTTATGCCTATTTTGGGATATAACGGCTTTTAGTATTGTCTAAACACTCCAAAATTCATCCCGAACTCTTAGAATTAGTCAAATACATTGGTTTGTCAAACATTCTGACCCTAGTAACAGTAACAAAGCTGTTTACTGCTTTGAATCAATGTTTTCTTGGTTTTAGTCTGTTTCAGGACAAAATGGGTAAAAGTGGTGTCTAAACACTCCAAATTCAACTCGAGCTCTTATAATTAGTCAAATGCATTGGATTGCTACATATTTTGACCCTAGAAAGAGTAACATAGGTGTTTACTACTTCGAATCAATGTTTTATCTCGGTTTTAGCCTGTTTTCTCGGTTTATGCCTATTTTAGGATATAACGGGTTTAAGTATTGTCTAAACATTCCAAATTCATCCCGAACTCTTACAATTAGTCAAATGCATTGGTTTGTCACACATTCTAACCCTAGAAACAGTAACAAATCTTTTTACTACTTTGAAGCAATGTTTTCTCAGTTTTAGCCTGTTTCGGGACAAAATGGGTATAATTGGTTTCTAAACACTCCAAATTCAACACAAACTCTTATAATTAGTCAAATGCATTGGATTGTTACATATTTTGACCCTAGAAAGAGTAACAAAGCTTTTTATTGCTTCGAATCAATGTTTTCTCTCGGTTTTAGCCTGTTTCGGGACAAAATGGGTTTAAGTGTTGTCTAAACACTCCAAATTCATCCCGAACTTTTACAATTAGTCAAATGCATAGAATTTTTACACATTTTGACCCGAGAAACAGTAACAAAGCTTTTTACTGCTTTGAATCAATGTTTTCTCGGTTTAGCCTGTTTCGGGACAAAATGGGTATAAGTGGTGTCTAAACACTCCAAATTCATTCTGAACTCTTACAATAAGTCAAATGCATGGGATTGGCACACATTCTGACCCTAGAAACAGTAACAAAGCTGTTTACTGCTTAGAATCAATGTTTTCTCGGTTTTAGCCTGTTTCGGACAAAATGAGTAAAACTGGTGTCTAAACACTCCAAATTCAACCCAAGCTCTTATAATTAGTAAAATGCATTGGATTGTTACATATTTTGACCCTAGAAAGAGTAACATTGCTGTTTACTACTTCGAATCAATGTTTTCTCTCGGTTTTAGCCTGTTTTCTCGGTTTATCCCTATTTTAGGATATAATGGGTTTAAGTGTTGTCTAAACACTCCAAATTCATCCCGAACACTTACAATTAATCAAATGCATTGGTTTGTCACACATTCTAACCTCAGAAACAGTAACAAAGCTTTTTACTGCTTTGAATCAATGTTTTCTCGGTTTTAGCATGTTTCGGGACAAAATGGGTATAATTGGTGTCTAAACACTCCAAATTCAACCCAAACTCTTATAATTAGTCAAATGCATTGGACTATTACATATTTTGACCCTAGAAAGAGACACAAAGCTGTTTACTGCTTCGAATCAATGTTTTCTCTCGGTTTTAGCCTGTTTTCTCGGTTTACTGCTTCGATACAATGTTTTCTCGGTTTAGCCTGTTGCGGGACAAAATGGGTATAAGTGGTGTCTAAACACTCCAAATTCATCCCGAACTCTTACAATAAGTCAAATGCATTGGATTGGCACACATTCTGACCCTAGAAACAGTAACAAAGCTGTTTACTGCTTAGAATCAATCTTTTCTCGGTTTTAGCCTGTTTCGGGACAAAATGGGTAAAAGTGGTGTCTAAACACTCCAAATTCAACCCGAGCTCTTATAATTAGTCAAATGCATTGGATTGTTACATATTTTGACCTTAGAAAGAGTAACATAGCTGTTTACTACTTCGAATCAATGTTTTCTCTCGGTTTTAGCCTGTTTTCTCAGTTGATGCCTATTTTAGGATATAATGGGTTGAAGTGTTTTCTAAACACTCCAAATTCATTCCGGACTCTTATAATAAGTCAAATGCATTGGATTGGCACACCTTCTGACCCTAGAAACAGTAAAAAAGCTGTTTACTGCTCAGAATCAATGTTTTCTCGGTTTTAGCCTTTTTCGGACAAAATGGGTAAAAGTGGTGTCTAAACACTCCAAATTCAACCCAAACTCTTATAATTAGTGAAATGCATTGGATTGTTACATATTTTGACCCTAGAAAGAGTAACAAAGCTGTTCATTTCTTCAAATCAATGTTTTCTCTCGGTTTTAGCATGTTTTCTCGGTTTATGCCTATTTTGGGATATAACGGCTTTTAGTATTGTCTAAACACTCCAAAATTCATCCCGAACTCTTAGAATTAGTCAAATACATTGGTTTGTCAAACATTCTGACCCTAGAAACAGTAACAAAGCTGTTTACTGCTTTGAATCAATGTTTTCTCGGTTTTAGTCTGTTTCAGGACAAAATGGGTAAAAGTGGTGTCTAAACACTCCAAATTCAACTCGAGCTCTTATAATTAGTCAAATGCATTGGATTGCTACATATTTTGACCCTAGAAAGAGTAACATAGGTGTTTACTACTTCGAATCAATGTTTTATCTCGGTTTTAGCCTGTTTTCTCGGTTTATGCCTATTTTAGGATATAACGGGTTTAAGTATTGTCTAAACATTCCAAATTCATCCCGAACTCTTACAATTAGTCAAATGCATTGGTTTGTCACACATTCTAACCATAGAAACAGTAACAAATCTTTTTACTACTTTGAAGCAATGTTTTCTCAGTTTTAGCCTGTTTCGGGACAAAATGGGTATAATTGGTTTCTAAACACTCCAAATTCAACACAAACTCTTATAATTAGTCAAATGCATTGGATTGTTACATATTTTGACCCTAGAAAGAGTAACAAAGCTTTTTATTGCTTCGAATCAATGTTTTCTCTCGGTTTTAGCCTGTTTCGGGACAAAATGGGTTTAAGTGTTGTCTAAACACTCCAAATTCATCCCGAACTTTTACAATTAGTCAAATGCATAGAATTTTTACACATTTTGACCCGAGAAACAGTAACAAAGCTTTTTACTGCTTTGAATCAATGTTTTCTCGGTTTAGCCTGTTTCGGGACAAAATGGGTATAAGTGGTGTCTAAACACTCCAAATTCATTCTGAACTCTTACAATAAGTCAAATGCATGGGATTGGCACACATTCTGACCCTAGAAACAGTAACAAAGCTGTTTACTGCTTAGAATCAATGTTTTCTCGGTTTTAGCCTGTTTCGGACAAAATGGGTAAAACTGGTGTCTAAACACTCCAAATTCAACCCAAGCTCTTATAATTAGTAAAATGCATTGGATTGTTACATATTTTGACCCTAGAAAGAGTAACATTGCTGTTTACTACTTCGAATCAATGTTTTCTCTCGGTTTTAGCCTGTTTTCTCGGTTTATCCCTATTTTAGGATATAATGGGTTTAAGTGTTGTCTAAACACTCCGAATTCATCCCGAACACTTACAATTAATCAAATGCATTGGTTTGTCACACATTCTAACCTCAGAAACAGTAACAAAGCTTTTTACTGCTTTGAATCAATGTTTTCTCGGTTTTAGCATGTTTCGGGACAAAATGGGTATAATTGGTGTCTAAACACTCCAAATTCAACCCAAACTCTTATAATTAGTCAAATGCATTGGACTATTACATATTTTGACCCTAGAAAGAGACACAAAGCTGTTTACTGCTTCGAATCAATGTTTTCTCTCGGTTTTAGCCTGTTTTCTCGGTTTACTGCTTCGATACAATGTTTTCTCGGTTTAGCCTGTTGCGGGACAAAATGGGTATAAGTGGTGTCTAAACACTCCAAATTCATTCCGAACTCTTACAATAAGTCAAATGCATTGGATTGGCACACATTCTGACCCTAGAAACAGTAACAAAGCTGTTTACTGCTTAGAATCAATCTTTTCTCGGTTTTAGCCTGTTTCGGGACAAAATGGGTAAAAGTGGTGTCTAAACACTCCAAATTCAACCCGAGCTCTTATAATTAGTCAAATGCATTGGATTGTTACATATTTTGACCTTAGAAAGAGTAACATAGCTGTTTACTACTTCGAATCAATGTTTTCTCTCGGTTTTAGCCTGTTTTCTCAGTTGATGCCTATTTTAGGATATAATGGGTTGAAGTGTTTTCTAAACACTCCAAATTCATTCCGGACTCTTATAATAAGTCAAATGCATTGGATTGGCACACCTTCTGACCCTAGAAACAGTAAAAAAGCTGTTTACTGCTCAGAATCAATGTTTTCTCGGTTTTAGCCTGTTTCGGACAAAATGGGTAAAAGTGGTGTCTAAACACTCCAAATTCAACCCAAACTCTTATAATTACTGAAATGCATTGGATTGTTACATATTTTGACCCTAGAAAGAGTAACAAAGCTGTTCATTTCTTCAAATCAATGTTTTCTCTCGGTTTTAGCATGTTTTCTCGGTTTATGCCTATTTTGGGATATAACGGCTTTTAGTATTGTCTAAACACTCCAAAATTCATCCCGAACTCTTAGAATTAGTCAAATACATTGGTTTGTCAAACATTCTGACCCTAGAAACAGTAACAAAGCTGTTTACTGCTTTGAATCAATGTTTTCTCGGTTTTAGTCTGTTTCAGGACAAAATGGGTAAAAGTGGTGTCTAAACACTCCAAATTCAACTCGAGCTCTTATAATTAGTCAAATGCATTGGATTGCTACATATTTTGACCCTAGAAAGAGTAACATAGGTGTTTACTACTTCGAATCAATGTTTTATCTCGGTTTTAGCCTGTTTTCTCGGTTTATGCCTATTTTAGGATATAACGGGTTTAAGTATTGTCTAAACATTCCAAATTCATCCCGAACTCTTACAATTAGTCAAATGCATTGGTTTGTCACACATTCTAACCATAGAAACAGTAACAAATCTTTTTACTACTTTGAAGCAATGTTTTCTCAGTTTTAGCCTGTTTCGGGACAAAATGGGTATAATTGGTTTCTAAACACTCCAAATTCAACACAAACTCTTATAATTAGTCAAATGCATTGGATTGTTACATATTTTGACCCTAGAAAGAGTAACAAAGCTTTTTATTGCTTCGAATCAATGTTTTCTCTCGGTTTTAGCCTGTTTCGGGACAAAATGGGTTTAAGTGTTGTCTAAACACTCCAAATTCATCCCGAACTTTTACAATTAGTCAAATGCATAGAATTTTTACACATTTTGACCCGAGAAACAGTAACAAAGCTTTTTACTGCTTTGAATCAATGTTTTCTCGGTTTAGCCTGTTTCGGGACAAAATGGGTATAAGTGGTGTCTAAACACTCCAAATTCATTCTGAACTCTTACAATAAGTCAAATGCATGGGATTGGCACACATTCTGACCCTAGAAACAGTAACAAAGCTGTTTACTGCTTAGAATCAATGTTTTCTCGGTTTTAGCCTATTTCGGACAAAATGGGTAAAACTGGTGTCTAAACACTCCAAATTCAACCCAAGCTCTTATAATTAGTAAAATGCATTGGATTGTTACATATTTTGACCCTAGAAAGAGTAACATTGCTGTTTACTACTTCGAATCAATGTTTTCTCTCGGTTTTAGCCTGTTTTCTCGGTTTATCCCTATTTTAGGATATAATGGGTTTAAGTGTTGTCTAAACACTCCGAATTCATCCCGAACACTTACAATTAATCAAATGCATTGGTTTGTCACACATTCTAACCTCAGAAACAGTAACAAAGCTTTTTACTGCTTTGAATCAATGTTTTCTCGGTTTTAGCATGTTTCGGGACAAAATGGGTATAATTGGTGTCTAAACACTCCAAATTCAACCCAAACTCTTATAATTAGTCAAATGCATTGGACTATTACATATTTTGACCCTAGAAAGAGACACAAAGCTGTTTACTGCTTCGAATCAATGTTTTCTCTCGGTTTTAGCCTGTTTTCTCGGTTTACTGCTTCGATACAATGTTTTCTCGGTTTAGCCTGTTGCGGGACAAAATGGGTATAAGTGGTGTCTAAACACTCCAAATTCATTCCGAACTCTTACAATAAGTCAAATGCATTGGATTGGCACACATTCTGACCCTAGAAACAGTAACAAAGCTGTTTACTGCTTAGAATCAATCTTTTCTCGGTTTTAGCCTGTTTCGGGACAAAATGGGTAAAAGTGGTGTCTAAACACTCCAAATTCAACCCGAGCTCTTATAATTAGTCAAATGCATTGGATTGTTACATATTTTGACCTTAGAAAGAGTAACATAGCTGTTTACTACTTCGAATCAATGTTTTCTCTCGGTTTTAGCCTGTTTTCTCAGTTGATGCCTATTTTAGGATATAATGGGTTGAAGTGTTTTCTAAACACTCCAAATTCATTCCGGACTCTTATAATAAGTCAAATGCATTGGATTGGCACACCTTCTGACCCTAGAAACAGTAAGAAAGCTGTTTACTGCTCAGAATCAATGTTTTCTCGGTTTTAGCCTGTTTCGGACAAAATGGGTAAAAGTGGTGTCTAAACACTCCAAATTCAACCCAAACTCTTATAATTAGTGAAATGCATTGGATTGTTACATATTTTGACCCTAGAAAGAGTAACAAAGCTGTTCATTTCTTCAAATCAATGTTTTCTCTCGGTTTTAGCATGTTTTCTCGGTTTATGCCTATTTTGGGATATAACGGCTTTTAGTATTGTCTAAACACTCCAAATTCATCCCGAACTCTTAGAATTAGTCAAATACATTGGTTTGTCAAACATTCTGACCCTAGAAACAGTAACAAAGCTGTTTACTGCTTTGAATCAATGTTTTCTCGGTTTTAGTCTGTTTCAGGACAAAATGGGTAAAAGTGGTGTCTAAACACTCCAAATTCAACTCGAGCTCTTATAATTAGTCAAATGCATTGGATTGCTACATATTTTGACCCTAGAAAGAGTAACATAGGTGTTTACTACTTCGAATCAATGTTTTATCTCGGTTTTAGCCTGTTTTCTCGGTTTATGCCTATTTTAGGATATAACGGGTTTAAGTATTGTCTAAACATTCCAAATTCATCCCGAACTCTTACAATTAGTCAAATGCATTGGTTTGTCACACATTCTAACCCTAGAAACAGTAACAAATCTTTTTACTACTTTGAAGCAATGTTTTCTCGGTTTTAGCCTGTTTTGGGACAAAATGGGTATAATTGGTGTCTAAACACTCCAAATTCAACACAAACTCTTATAATTAGTCAAATGCATTGGATTGTTACATATTTTGACCCTAGAAAGAGTAAAAAAGCTTTTTATTGCTTCGAATCAATGTTTTCTCTCGGTTTTAGCCAGTTTTCTCGGTTTATGCCTATTTTGGGATATAACGGCTTTTAGTGTTGTCTAAACACTCCAAATTCATCCCAAACTCTTAGAATTAGTCAAATGCATTGGTTTGTCAAACATTCGGACCCTAGAAACAGTAACAAAGCTGTTTACTGCTTTGAATCAATGTTTTCTCGGTTTTAGCCTGTTTCGGGACAAAATGGGTTTAAGTGTTGTCTAAACACTCCAAATTCATCCCGAACTTTTACAATTAGTCAAATGCATAGAATTTTCACACATTTTGACCATAGAAACAGTAACAAAGCTGTTTACTGCTTTGAATCAATGTTTTCTCGGTTTAGCCTGTTTCGGGACAAAATGGATAATTAGTCAAATGCATTGGATTGTTACATATTTTGACCCTAGAAAGAGTAACATAGCTGTTTACTACTTCGAATCAATGTTTTATCTCGGTTTTAGCCTGTTTTCTCGGTTTATGCCTATTTTAGGATATAACGGGTTTAAGTATTGTCTAAACATTCCAAATTCATCCCGAACGGTTACAATTAGTCAAATGCATTGGTTTGTCACACATTCTAACCCCAGAAACAGTAACAAAGCTTTTTACTACTTTGTATTAGAATATTAGAAGGAAAAGAGAGAGAGGCCGGTAAGGCCGAGCTGTGGAAGAAGAAGAGAAGCGGCCGGTAAGGCCGTGAGGCCGGTAAGGCCGAGCTGTGGAAGAAGAAGTTAAATATCTCACAAGGCCTTATAAGAAAGATGCCCATAAGGAAGAAGGATCTAGAAGAAGTTAAATATCTCACAAGGAAAGGAAGGGAAGGAAGAATCACGTGTGTCCTTGGTTGGTGAAGGAAGGAAGAGTCGCTTTCACTATGCACCAACTCGAGAATGTCCCTTTCAGCTCTCATTTCCTCTCTAACGGCTATATGCACTTTGAGTTCCTATATTAAGCTGTGTAATTGAGCCCCTATGTAACTAATTCAATAATAAGAGAATCCTCATTTCCGTTTTCTCTCTCTACACTTATGCTTATCATCTTCAATGTAGAGAGCTTAGAATTAACGATTAGAGGCTGCCCTTAAGGCAGCCGATTCTCTTCTCATATCTCATCCAAATTCTTCTTATTTACTGTTTTATATAGCCTAGATTACTGATTCTTAATCCCCTTTCTCCTAAGTACACAAATCTGAGTGTTGTGTTACTAGAAGAGGATAAGTCTCAAACTAGAGCTTGAACCTTGTTAGAATCGCTTACTCTCTAGTATTTGGGTTCTATCAAGCTGTTCTTATGAGGATTTCATCACAAGTTGATGAACTCTTCTTTCCCTTGAGATCGAGTCCTTTTGTTGTGGGTTTAAGGAGATTTAACCGTTGGGGTTGTTTCTCCTTTGTCAAGAGCCTTGTCTCTTGAAATCCCAACATGGTATCAGAGCCAGGTTATGTTCTTGGTGTTTTAAACTCGTTCTCAAGTCAGTCTTTTAATTTCTCTTAGGAGTTAGTTCGCTTAGCTTAAGTTTCTTTAAAGCTTTAATTTTGCCTTTGTTGTTAAATCGATTCTCTAGCAGCTCAATGTTGAGAAAGCTTGGTCTCTAGTCTTGTTAGAGTTTGTAGACCGAGTATGTGAAGAGAAATCGATTTTTAAAGCCTCATCTTTATGCTTTACTGATTTGGTAAAAGCGGGTTTCAAATGAGGTGGTGATGAACCAATGAGCAAATTGGTTTTGTTCATGGTAAGGATTCACGTTTTAGGCTTGTATAAACCACGAAAACCATCTCCTTCTTAGCTCAGTCAAATCGATTAAAGCTGTTCTAAAGATGCATTCTTTTAACCAATGGACAAAAGGGTGTTCCAAAGGTTGCTTTATCTTTTTATTTGAATTTGACCACGGAAAGCATCTTGTATATGCTATTTTGTGGTTCTTAAGGCTTTAAGCTCTTGCAGAACACTCTTTAGGTGATTCTACTATGAGTACAATGTCTTGACCGTTGGATAAACAAATTTTTCCAAGTGGTCCATGAGTTTCAGCCATTAAAGCACCGAATTCTCAAAGATTTTTGGATGCTCTTGGTTGTTAAAGCTTCCGCAAAACTCAAGAAAACAGAGCAAAACTCTGTGCATTTGAACTCTTGAGAAAATTCTCTATTCTATATTCTCTATTCTCCCTTATACTCTTGCCCATACTCTCTTATACTCTATATTCTCTGGTTACTAATTCTTTGGTTACTTATACTTGGTTACTTATTCTCTAAATTCTCCATTTACTTTCAGTAATATACTCTATTCTCTAATCTCTCACAATCTCTTGTTTAGAATCTGGTTTCAGTTTCAATCTTGAAGATTGTGTTGAGCTCGCTTGCTATCTCAAGAAGAAGTGGCGAGGTTTAAGGCTACAAGAAAGCCACAAGAAGGCGCAGCACAATGCCTGGAGTTAGAACCAAGGGCCATCAAGTCTTTGTTAAGCTGGTGGAAGGTGATGAATCAGCTGAAAAGCTTGTGTGTTAGTGCCAAGTTATTGATCGGATGTGCACAAGACTTTAAGGAAGGTCATGCACAAGGTTTCAAGTGAAATGATGAGGTTTCAGCCCATCATCAAGTAAAGGTTGCGGGGGAGATCAACATTCAAATGACTTCACCGCACCTCACAAAATCTGGTTTCAAATTCTCGGCCACAAGCAAAAGCTTGGCCGAAGCGTCTCAAAGATCGATTCGTACGAAGGTCTTCCACTGCGATTCAGCTTCCGCGTTCTGCATAAGAGGTACAGAAACGTGAGTCCTCTTTCCAGTGGAAGTGAGATCAGCTTCATACGAGCTACCGATCAAAAGTTACTCCCGATTCAGCGGACATATATCATTCTGACGCGACTTCAAAGTCCGGAAGCGTTCTATCTTTCTCAAGCTTCAAAGCCATGCAAGACAAGCGGCTGGAGAAGAAGTCTCCAAGCTCAATCAAAGCCCCAAAACGTTTTGGTTCTTAAGAGAGGAAGCCTAGCACAAGAAGGTGCTAAGATGAAGAAAGAGTGTTCACAACCTCCAAGATTGGTTTTCATTTGCCCCTTTTAAGCTAATCTTGAGGGGGAGAAAGGTGTAAACAACACTAATGGAGTCCTAGAAGCAGTGTAAAGAAGCGGCTAATCAAGACTAGCTTCAAAGGAGGTCTCATTCAAGAATTGCAACCATGGAGTTTATAAGCAATATTGAAGAGAAGAAGAAGAGGTGAATGAAGATCAAGGAGACGTCAACCATGAAGAGAAGACCCATGAGGCTGAACCTCAAATGGTGTAAAAGAAGAAGAAAGCCATTCAAAAGCTAAATGAGAAGAAGAGAAGCAAGGGAAAGAGGCTATGGATCAATGGTGGCTTGACCCATCAAGAAAGATCGATCCATGGTGGTGACCGAGAGGGGGAGTCCCTCAAGCGAGTACACACACGAAGGGTTAAAGTCTCAATGAGGGTCAAAGCAAGAGCCAAAGCAATCCCACGTTCAAACCGCAACAAAGATCAACTTCTTTTCCACCAAAGACACTAAAAGGGTAAAGGAGACTATGAGAGCCTCAAAGAGATTCGAAAAGTGCAAGATTGGAGATCATCAGAAGTGTGTTAAAGGCAAGACGGGCTAAGGAAGTGTAGCGGTTCAAAGACCTGAAGAGAAGAGAGCTGGTTCTTTACAAACCAAGATCATTGCGACATCAAGGATAGTGAAGGCTATACTCTTTTTCCCTTAACAAAGTTTTATCCCAAGTGGTTTTCTTTGTTAAGGTTTTTAATGAGGTAGTCGACACGAGTCCACGCTTGATCTTTGGTCCTCATGGTGTCCCGACGATCAAGCGTGCGGGGGAGTATTAGAATATAAGAAGGAAAAGAGAGAGAGGCCGGTAAGGCCGAGCTGTGGAAGAAGAAGAGAAGCGGCCGGTAAGGCCGTGAGGCCGGTAAGGCCGAGCTGTGGAAGAAGAAGTTAAATATCTCACAAGGCCTTATAAGAAAGAGGCCCATAAGGAAGAAGGATCTAGAAGAAGTTAAATATCTCACAAGGAAAGGAAGGGAAGGAAGAATCACGTGTGTCCTTGGTTGGTGAAGGAAGGAAGAGTCGCTTTCACTATGCACCAACTCGAGAATGTCCCTTTCAGCTCTCATTTCCTCTCTAACGGCTATATGCACTTTGAGTTCCTATATTAAGCTGTGTAATTGAGCCCCTATGTAACTAATTCAATAATAAGAGAATCCTCATTTCCGTTTTCTCTCTCTACACTTATGCTTATCATCTTCAATGTAGAGAGCTTAGAATTAACGATTAGAGGCTGCCCTTAAGGCAGCCGATTCTCTTCTCATATCTCACCCAAATTCTTCTTATTTACTGTTTTATATAGCCTAGATTACTGATTCTTAATCCCCTTTCTCCTAAGTACACAAATCTGAGTGTTGTGTTACTAGAAGAGGATAAGTCTCAAACTAGAGCTTGAACCTTGTTAGAATCGCTTACTCTCTAGTATTTGGGTTCTATCAAGCTGTTCTTATGAGGATTTCATCACAAGTTGATGAACTCTTCTTTCCCTTGAGATCGAGTCCTTTTATTGTGGGTTTAAGGAGATTTAACCGTTGGGGTTGTTTCTCCTTTGTCAAGAGCCTTGTCTCTTGAAATCCCAACATGGTATCAGAGCCAGGTTATGTTCTTGGTGTTTTAAACTCGTTCTCAAGTCAGTCTTTTAATTTCTCTTAGGAGTTAGTTCGCTTAGCTTAAGTTTCTTTAAAGCTTTAATTTTGCCTTTGTTGTTAAATCGATTCTCTAGCAGCTCAATGTTGAGAAAGCTTGGTCTCTGGTCTTGTTAGAGTTTGTAGACCGAGTATGTGAAGAGAAATCGATTTTTAAAGCCTCATCTTTATGCTTTACTGATTTGGTAAAAGCGGGTTTCAAATGAGGTGGTGATGAACCAATGAGCAAATTGGTTTTGTTCATGGTAAGGATTCACGTTTTAGGCTTGTATAAACCACGAAAACCATCTCCTTCTTAGCTCAGTCAAATCGATTAAAGCTGTTCTAAAGATGCATTCTTTTAACCAATGGACAAAAGGGTGTTCCAAAGGTTGCTTTATCTTTTTATTTGAATTTGACCACGGAAAGCATCTTCTATATGCTATTTTGTGGTTCTTAAGGCTTTAAGCTCTTGCAGAACACTCTTTAGGATATTCTACTATGAGTACAATGTCTTGACCGTTGGATAAACAAATTTTTCCAAGTGGTCCATGAGTTTCAGCCATTAAAGCACCGAATTCTCAAAGATTTTTGGATGCTCTTGGTTGTTAAAACTTCCGCAAAACTCAAGAAAACAGAACAAAACTCTGTGCATTTGAACTCTTGAGAAAATTCTCTATTCTATATTCTCTATTCTCCCTTATACTCTTGCCCATACTCTCTTATACTCTATATTCTCTGGTTACTAATTCTTTGGTTACTTATACTTGGTTACTTATTCTCTAAATTCTCCATTTACTTTCAGTAATATACTCTATTCTCTAATCTCTCACAATCTCTTGTTTAGAATCTGGTTTCAGTTTCAATCTTGAAGATTGTGTTAAGCTCGCTTGCTATCTCAAGAAGAAGTGGCGAGGTTTAAGGCTACAAGAAAGCCACAAGAAGGCGCAGCACAATGCCTGGAGTTAGAACCAAGGGCCATCAAGTCTTTGTTAAGCTGGTGGAAGGTGATGAATCAGCTGAAAAGCTTGTGTGTTAGTGCCAAGTTATTGATCGGATGTGCACAAGACTTTAAGGAAGGTCATGCACAAGGTTTCAAGTGAAATGATGAGGTTTCAGCCCATCATCAAGTAAAGGTTGCGGGGGAGATCAACATTCAAATGACTTCACCGCACCTCACAAAATCTGGTTTCAAATTCTCGGCCACAAGCAAAAGCTTGGCCGAAGCGTCTCAAAGATCGATTCGTACGAAGGTCTTCCACTGCGATTCAGCTTCCGCGTTCTGCATAAGAGGTACAGAAACGTGAGTCCTCTTTCCAGTGGAAGTGAGATCAGCTTCATACGAGCTACCGATCAAAAGTTACTCCCGATTCAGCGGACATATATCATTCTGACGCGACTTCAAAGTCCGGAAGCGTTCTATCTTTCTCAAGCTTCAAAGCCATACGAAGATAGAATGATGCAAGACAAGCGGCTGGAGAAGAAGTCTCCAAGCTCAATCAAAGCCCCAAAACGTTTTGGTTCTTAAGAGAGGAAGCCTAGCACAAGAAGGTGCTAAGATGAAGAAAGAGTGTTCACAACCTCCAAGATTGGTTTTCATTTGCCCCTTTTAAGCTAATCTTGAGGGGGAGAAAGGTGTAAACAACACTAATGGAGTCCTAGAAGCAGTGTAAAGAAGCGGCTAATCAAGACTAGCTTCAAAGGAGGTCTCATTCAAGAATTGCAACCATGGAGTTTATAAGCAATATTGAAGAGAAGAAGAAGAGGTGAATGAAGATCAAGGAGACGTCAACCATGAAGAGAAGACCCATGAGGCTGAACCTCAAATGGTGTAAAAGAAGAAGAAAGCCATTCAAAAGCTAAATGAGAAGAAGAGAAGCAAGGGAAAGAGGCTATGGATCAATGGTGGCTTGACCCATCAAGAAAGATCGATCCATGGTGGTGACCGAGAGGGGGAGTCCCTCAAGCGAGTACACACACGAAGGGTTAAAGTCTCAATGAGGGTCAAAGCAAGAGCCAAAGCAATCCCACGTTCAAACCGCAACAAAGATCAACTTCTTTTCCACCAAAGACACTAAAAGGGTAAAGGAGACTATGAGAGCCTCAAAGAGATTCGAAAAGTGCAAGATTGGAGATCATCAGAAGTGTGTTAAAGGCAAGACGGGCTAAGGAAGTGTAGCGGTTCAAAGACCTGAAGAGAAGAGAGCTGGTTCTTTACAAACCAAGATCATTGCGACATCAAGGATAGTGAAGGCTATACTCTTTTTCCCTTAACAAAGTTTTATCCCAAGTGGTTTTCTTTGTTAAGGTTTTTAATGAGGTAGTCGACACGAGTCCACGCTTGATCTTTGGTCCTCATGGTGTCCCGACGATCAAGCGTGCGGGGGAGTATTAGAATATAAGAAGGAAAAGAGAGAGAGGCCGGTAAGGCCGAGCTGTGGAAGAAGAAGAGAAGCGGCCGGTAAGGCCGTGAGGCCGGTAAGGCCGAGCTGTGGAAGAAGAAGTTAAATATCTCACAAGGCCTTATAAGAAAGAGGCCCATAAGGAAGAAGGATCTAGAAGAAGTTAAATATCTCACAAGGAAAGGAAGGGAAGGAAGAATCACGGGTGTCCTTGGTTGGTGAAGGAAGGAAGAGTCGCTTTCACTATGCACCAACTCGAGAATGTCCCTTTCAGCTCTCATTTCCTCTCTAACGGCTATATGCACTTTGAGTTCCTATATTAAGCTGTGTAATTGAGCCCCTATGTAACTAATTCAATAATAAGAGAATCCTCATTTCCGTTTTCTCTCTCTACACTTATGCTTATCATCTTCAATGTAGAGAGCTTAGAATTAACGAAGAAAACCACTTGGTTACTGATTCTTCTTATTTACTGTTTTATATAGCCTAGATTACTGATTCTTAATCCCCTTTCTCCTAAGTACACAAATCTGAGTGTTGTGTTACTAGAAGAGGATAAGTCTCAAACTAGAGCTTGAACCTTGTTAGAATCGCTTACTCTCTAGTATTTGGGTTCTATCAAGCTGTTCTTATGAGGATTTCATCACAAGTTGATGAACTCTTCTTTCCCTTGAGATCGAGTCCTTTTGTTGTGGGTTTAAAGAGATTTAACCGTTGGGGTTGTTTCTCCTTTGTCAAGAGCCTTGTCTCTTGAAATCCCAACACTTTGAATCAATGTTTTCTCGGTTTTAGCCTGTTTCGTGACAAAATGGGTATAATTGGTGTCTAAACACTCTAAATTCAACCCAAACTCTTATAATTAGTCAAATGCATTGGATTGTTACATATTTTGACCCTAGAAAGAGTAACAAAGCTGTTTACTACTTCGAATCAATGTTTTCTCTCGGTTTTAGCCTGTTTTCTCGGTTTACTGCTTCGATACAATGTTTTCTCGGTTTAGCCTGTTTCGGCACAAAATGGGTATAAGTGGTGTCTAAACACTCCAAATTCATTCTGAACTCTTACAATAAGTCAAATGCATTGGATTGGCCACATTCTGACCCTAGAAACAGTAACAAAGCTGTTTACTACTTAGAATCAATGTTTTCTCGGTTTGAGCCTGTTCCGGGTCAAAATGGGTAAAAGTGGTGTCTAAACACTCCAAATTCAACCCAAGCTCTTATAATTAGTCAAATGCATTGGATTGTTACATATTTTGACCTTAGAAAGAGTAACATAGCTGTTTACTACTTCGTATCAATGTTTTCTCTCAGTTTTAGCCTGTTTTCTCGGTTGATGCCTATTTTAGGATATAACGGGTTTAAGTGTTTTCTAAACACTCCAAATTCATCCCGAACTCTTACAATTAGTCAAATTGATTGGTTTGTCACACATTCTAACCCCAGAAACAGTAACAAAGCTTTTTACTACTTTGAATTAATGTTTTCTCGGTTTTAGCCTGTTTCGGGACAAAATGGGTATAATTGGTGTCTAAACACTCTAAATTCAACCCAAACTGTTATAATTAGTCAAATGCATTGGATTGTTACATATTTTGACTCTAGAAAGAGTAACAAAGCTGTTTATTGCTTCGAATCAATGTTTTCTCTCGGTTTTAGCCTGTTTTCTCGGTTTACTACTTTGATACAATGTTTTCTTGGTTTAGCCTGTTTCGGGACAAAATGGGTATAAGTGGTGTCTAAACACTCCAAATTCATTCCGAACTCTTACAATATGTCAAATGCATTGGATTGGCACACATTCTGACCCTAGAAACAGTAACAAAGCTGTTTACTACTTTGAATCAATGTTTTCTCGGTTTTAGCCTGTTTCGGGACAAAATGGGTAAAAGTGGTGTCTAAACACTCCAAATTCAACCCAAGCTCTTATAATTAGTCAAATGCATTGGATTGTTACATATTTTGACCTTAGAAAGAATAACATAGCTGTTTACTACTTCGAATCAATGTTTTCTCTCGGTTTTTGCCTGTTTTGGGATATAACGGCATTTAGTGTTGTCTAAACACTCCAAATTCATCCCGAACTCTTACAATTAGTCAAATGCATTGGTTTGTCACACATTCTGACCCTAGAAACAGTAACAAAGCTGTTTAGTGCTTTGAATCAATGTTTTCTCGGTTTTAGCCTGTTTCGGGACAAAATGGGTTTAAGTGTTGTCTAAACACACCAAATTCATCCCGAACTTTTACAATTAGTCAAATGCATAGAATTTTCACACATTTTGACCCTAGAAACAGTAACAAAGCTGTTTACTGCTTCGATACAATGTTTTCTCGGTTTAGCTTGTTTCGGGACAAAATGGGTATAAGTGGTGTCTAAACACTCCAAATTCATTCCGAACTCTTACAGTAAGTCAAATGCATGGGATTGGTGCACATTCTGACCCTAGAAACAGTAACAAATCTGTTTACTGCTCAGAATAAATGTTTTCTCGGTTTTAGCCTGTTTCGGGAAAAATGGGTAAAAGTGGTGTCTAAACACTCCAAATTCAACTCGAGCTCTTATAATTAGTCAAATGCATTGGATTGCTACATATTTTGACCCTAGAAAGAGTAACATAGCTGTTTACTACTTCGAATCAATGTTTGCACACGGTTTTAGTCTGTTTTCTCGGTTTATGCCTATTTTAGGATATAACGGGTTTAAGTGTTGTCTAAACACTCCAAATTCATCCCGAACTCTTACAATTAGTGAAATCCATTGGTTTGTCACACATTCTAACCCTAGAAACAGTAACAAATCTTTTTAATACTTTGAATCAATGTTTTCTCGGTTTTAGCCTGTTTCGGGACAAAATGGGTATAATTGGTGTCTAAACACACCAAATTCAACCCAAACTCTTATAATTAGTCAAATGCATTGGATTGTTACATATTTTGACCCTAGAAATAGTAACAAAGCTGTTTATTGCTTCGAATCAATGTTTTCTCTTGGTTTTAGCCTGTGTTCTCGGTTTATGCCTATTTTGGGATATAACGGCTTTTAGTGTTGTCTAAACACTCCAAATTCATCCCGAAATCTTAGAATTAGTCAAATGCATTGGTTTGTCAAACATTCTGACCCTAGAAAAAGTAACAAAGATGTTTACTGCTTTGAATCAATGTTTTCTCGGTTTTAGCCTGTTTCGGGACAAAATGGGTTTAAGTGTTGTCTAAACACTCCAAATTCATTCCGAACTCTTACAATAAGTCAAATGCATGGGATTGGCACACATTCTGACCCTAGAAACAGTAACAAAGCTGTTTACTGCTTAGAATCAATGTTTTCTCGGTTTTAGCCTGTTTCGGACAAAATGGGTAAAAGTGGTGTCTAAACACTCCAAATTCAACCCGAGCTCTTATAATTAGTCAAATGCATTGGATTGTTACAAATTTTGACCCTAGAAAGAGTAACAAAGCTGTTTATTGCTTCGAATCAATGTTTTATCGGTTAGAGCCTGTTTCGGGACAAAATGGGTAAAAATGGTGTTTAAACACCGTTAGACTTAAGCGAAAGTAAAGTGATAGAAATGAAGAGAGAATCAACAGAGACAATTGTATTCCATAATTGTTATAGTTACAATGTAGTCTAATGTCTTTAAATATCAAGGGAGACTAGGATTTTCCCTTCTACACTCGACAACTTGGTGATAGGGACATAAAGAGAGAGAATAAGCAGATCCCAATGGTGAAAGTGACTTGTCTTGGTCTCCCAACGTGAAGCAACCCATGACCTTATCCATTAACGGCTACAAGAAGACTTCGAGATCCTTCTCTTGGGCTTTCACATATGGTAAGGCCTCATCTCTACTCCATATGTCCATAGTAGCTGGCCTTATTGGACACTCGTACTGACGACTGTACGGACGACCGTACGGACATAGCTAGAACTCGATCAATATACGGACATAGCTAGAACATGATCAACACTCCCCCGCAAGCTTAGCCTTATGAAATGGCTAAGCTTGGAACCCATGAAGCATCACCTCATTAAAAACCTTAACATAGAAAACCTCATGGGACAAAAGTATGTTAAGGGAAAAAGAGTGTGATGTCCATGTGTTCGAGAAGTCGATCATGGGCGACTGAGGTCTACAAGTCCAAGTTTACTATGGATGTGTGCGCAAACCTTTGGACATGCAGCCTTAGTGAATATATCGGCCAGTTGATCCTCACTCCGAGTGTGGCACGAAAGTGTTATCCCTTCTTCAATCTTCTCTCGAACTTTGTGGCAATCTACTTCAATATGCTTAGTTCTCTCATGGAAGACTGAGTTGGTTGCGATGTGAATAGCCGCTTCATTGTCGCAGTGCATGATGATTGGCTTCTTTGACTCGATACCAAGATCCTTGAGGAGTGCCTTTAGCCATGTTAGTTCGTTGGTGAGCTTCCTCATAGCTCTATACTCGGCTTCAGCACTCGAACACGACACCACCTTTTGTTTCTTGGATTTCCATGTGACCAGATTCCCACCAATGAACGTGCAGTACCCCGTGGTTGAGCGTCTATCTAATGTATCGCCGGCGTAGTCTGCATCACAGTAGCCCATGATCTCGGTATTGGAGTTCTTTCCCATCCATATACCTTGTCCCGGACTTCCTTTGAGATAGCCTAGGATCCTTTCCACCATGCTCCAATGGTATTTGGTTGGTGCCTTCATGAATTGGCTCACCTGGTTCACAGCATAACATAGATCAGGTCGTGTGATAGTAAGATAAATCAACATACCTACAAGACGCCTATATCGCGTCACATCATCATATGGTGCGTCCAACGGAGCAAGCGGGGCTTCTTGTCCGATGGTCCTCTTGTGCGCCTCCTTTCGCTTGGCGTGGTAGCCATCTTCAAGTGGTGTAGGGGCCGGTTTTACACCAAGTTTGCCTGTCTCACTTAAAAGATCAAGAGCGTATTTTCTTTGAGACAGAAATAATCCCTCCGAGGAGCGATATATTTCAATGCCAAGAAAATATTTCAGCTCACCAAGGTCTTTAATATCAAATTGAGAATGAAGAAAGGCTTTAGTTTCCTTAATATCGTCCTTATCATCACCGGAGACAATAATATCATCAACATAGATAAGGACCACCACGAGACCACCGGTGGTGCGGCGAGAAAAGAGAGTATGATCAGCTTCAGAGTGACGAAAACCATTACTCCAAAGAGTGGAGCTGAGCTTGTGATACCAGGCACGTGGAGACTGTTTCAGGCCATAGATGGCCTTGCGTAGACGGAGAACCTTGCCGGGAGCGACTATGTCTTCTAGGCCAGGAGGTGGACGCATGTACACTTCATCCTCAAGCTCCCCTTGAAGAAAGGCGTTCTTGACATCCATTTGCCAAAGATCCCAACCGAATTGGTGGCCAAAGAGAGGACAACTCGAACAGTGTGAAGTTTGGCGACCGGAGCAAAGGTGTCCGTGTAGTCGTTGCCATACGTTTGAGTGAACCCCCAAGCCACCAGGCGAGCTTTGTGACGCTCAATATCACCGTTACTCAAAAATTTGATAGTAAAGACACATTTAGAACTGACAGCCTTCTTTCCTTTAGGTAGGTCCGCTTCGTCCCACGTATGGTTCCGGACCATAGCGCCAGTTTCATCCGCCACAGCATCAACCCACACTTGGTGTTCTTTTGCTTCATCGTACGTCTGAGGAATGAAATGGTCTTCAAGTTTGCCTAGGAAGGCCGCATGATCAGGAGGGAACAGGGCAAGTGAACAAACAGCCTGAATTGGATGAGCGACCGCTTGATTGTTGAAGTAGACACGCTTATTTTTTCAAGTAGATGGGTGAAACTTGAGGCGTTCACTTCTCCAAGGTAAAGATGTTGGTTGTGGATCAGTGATTGTGGCCTCATGGTCGTTTGTTGGGGCCAGCTCATATTCTGGTGTCGTGGTGAGTACATCGGTTATTGGTATAGGTTCAGATGCGAAGATGTCCTCCATTGGTTGAGATGGAACATCCTCATGAACATCAATGTTCCCTGGTTGGGATTCACTAGGAGCCGATGAAGAGGCTGGGGAGAACTTCGTCGGATCAGGAGGTGTAGTGAAACCTAGGTGATTGAGAAAAAAGCGTAAGTTGGTGGCCCGGTCCGAAGGCGAGTGAGATAGGTCCTTCAAGCTTTCCCAATCTTTCTTTTCATAGTAACCTTGACCTTCAAGGAACTTCACATCCCTAGAGATAAGAGTACGGCCAGTGGAGGGGTCATAGCACTTATACCCCTTTTGGCTTGACGAGTAGCCTATAAACATGCACCTAGTGCTCTTGGCGTCGAGCTTACTCCTTTGTTCACCTGGGATAAGAACAAAACATACGCAACCAAATACACGTAAGTGCGTAAGAGAGGGTTTAACCTTGTTCAGTACCTCATATGGAGACAGGTCTTGTAAGACTTTTGTTGGTGTCCTATTGATTAAATAACACGCCATCATCACGACATCGCCCCAAAACCGTTTGGTGACATTGGTATGGAACATCATCGATCTTGCCACCTCCATGAGATGTCGATTTTTTCTTTCAGCTACACCATTTTGTTGGGGCGTGTAGGGACAACTTGTTTGTTGGAGTATGCCATGCTTTGCTAAATGTTCTTCGAGTTTGTGACTTGTGTAAAAGTCACAAAATACTTGTTATTATCTCTAGATAGACAAGGAGAAGTCCACACATCATAATGCACTAAATAAAAGCAATGTTCATAGATAGTAGTAGATTTAGGGAAAATAGACTTGCAATGTTTTCCAAGAATATAAGACTCACAACTTGAATTATCAAAGGAAACATTAGGCAACATTAATTCAAATGCTCTAGAGTGAGGATGGCCTAGTCTAGCATGCCACACATCACTAGAAATACTACTAAGACTCGATATAAGCGAAAATAATGTAGGTGAATTTGATGAAGCATTCTCTAGGACATAGAGATCTCCTCTAGCATCTCCTTTCCCAAGAATCTTGCCAGTCTCAATATCCTTAAAATGTACACTATTAGGTCCAAAGACAGTATAACAATTTAAATCAGTAGTTGCTCTTTTAACTGATAAGAGATTAGAGGTAAAATTAGGCATAAAGAAGGCTTTTGAGTTCTTATCAAACAGTTTCAAGTCTCCTATTCCTTTAACTGGTATGCAATCCCCATTAGCAATAATAACATTACCTAGGGCAGGTTTTATGTTGTGTATGAGACTAGGATTACTTATCATATGGTGAGAAGCCCCTGAATCAACAACAAGAGATTTACTAGGTTTTGAAGCAAAGAAGGAGGTACCGGATTCCTTTAGTGCGTTGATGGATCTGATAAGAGCCTCCAAGTCAGATTTCCTCACAAGATCTCCATAGGAGGCTGCCATGGCCGTAGCTGCTGCGCCTCCTTGGTTCATAGGATCGGTACTGTGACAACTCGCCCCTTCTTGCGAGAGATTTGCCTTGAACTTCGCCGGCTTAAGATGAAGGTGAAGGATCCAACATTTATCCTTCACATGACCCCTTTTCTTACAGTGGTCGCACACCACCACTTTCCTGTCCTCATGCTTGTAGACTCCTTTGTTGGCGGTGAGTAGCTCCTCCTTGCCGCTAAAGAGACCAAGCGAGCCTTGTTCTTTCTGAACTTGAGAGCACACATCTTCGAGTGTTGGGAGCTTATCACCTCTAAGTATGTGTTTAATGAGGTCGTTGAATGCCGGATTGAGAGTTAGTAGGAGGCCAAAGACCTTATCTTGCTCTTTTCTCTCATTCAGTATAGCCGGATCGATGGTGCTTGGTCGGAGCATCTCTAGTTCGGCCCATAAGGACCTAAACTTCTCAAAGTGCTTCATGAACTCCAAGTCTTCTTGGTGGAGACCGTTGATAGCCTTCTTGACTTCAAATACTCGAGTCAAGTTGGTTACGTTCCCATAAACGTTCGCAAGTGTCTCCCACAACTCCTTGGCCGTCTCGCAATACGAGTATGCTTCAAGGATAGGAGCGTCCAGCGAGTTTTGAAGAATGGCAAGCACGGTCTGATCGTCTTGGAACCACTTGACTTCCCTCTCAAGATCAGCCTCCTTGCCTTCTTCCTTTTCTTCTTTACCGTCTTCCTTCATGGATTTCTTGGGGAGTTGGTCTGTCTCAACATGGATCCATAGTCCCCGGCCACTAAGTGCGGTCTTTGTGGTTCGTTTCCACAATAAGTAGTTTGAGCCCTTGAGTACTACCGAAGTTACAATAAGCTTTGTGGTGTCCATAGCGGCGAGTATACAAGCGAGTGAGTGTAGAGAGTGTAATAAGTATCTAGAGATTAGGAATAGAGTATCGTGAGGATAGAGTAGAATAGACTTAAGAAGAGGAAGTTTAGAGTGTCATAGATCGACAGACTTGCTCTGATACCATGTTAGACTTAAGCGGAAGTAAAGTGATAGAAATGAAGAGAGAATCGACAAAGAGAATTGTATTCCATAAGTGTTGTAGTTACAATGTAGTCTAATGTCTTTAAATATCAAGGGAGACTAGGGTTTTCCCTTCTACACTCGACAACTTGGTGTTAGGGACATAAAGAGAGAGAATAAGCAGATCCCAATGGTGAAAGTGACTTGTCTTGCTCTCCCCACGTGAAGCAACCCGTGACCATATCCATTAACGGCTACAAGAACACTTTGAGATCCTTCTCTTGGGCTTTCACATATGGTAAGGCCTCATCTCTACTCCATACGTCCATAGTAGCCGGCCTTATTGGACACACGTACGGACGACTGTACGGACAACCATACGGCCATAGCTAGAACTTGATCAATATACGGACATAGCTAGAACATGATCAATAAACACTCCAAATTCAACCCGAAATCTTATAGTTAGTCAAATGCATTGGATTGTTACATATTTTAACCCTATAAAGAGTAACATAGCTGTTTACTGCTTCGAATCAATGTTTTCTCTCTGGTTTAGCCTGTTTTCTAGATTTAAGCCTGTTTTGGGATAAAACGGGTTTAAGTGTTGTCTAAACACTCCAAATTCATCCCGAACTCTTACAATTAGTCAAATGCATTGGTTTCTCACACAATTTGACCCTGGAAACAGTAACAAAGCTGTTTACTGCTTCGATACAATGTTTTCTCGGTTTATCTTGTTTCGGGACAAAATGGGTATAAGTGGTGTCTAAACACTCCAAATTCATTCCGGACTCTTAAAATAAGTCAAAATGCATTGGATTGGCACACCTTTTGACCCTAGAAATAGTAACAAAGCTTTTTACTTCTTAGAATCAATGTTTTCTCGGTTTTAGCCTGTTTCGGGACAAAATGGGTAAAAGTGGTGTCTAAACACTCCAAATTCAACCCGAGCTCTTATAATTAGTCAGATGCATTGGATTGTTACATATTTTGACCCTAGAAAGAGTAACAAAGCTGTTTACTGCTTCGAATCAATGTTTTCTCTCGGTTTTAGCCTGTTTTCTTGGTTTATGCCTATTTTGGGATATAACGGCTTTTAGTGTTGTCTAAACACTCCAAATTCATCCCGAACTCTCACAATTAGTCAAATGCATAGGGTTGTCAAATATTCTGACCCTAGAAACCGTAACAAAGCTGTTTACTGCTTTGAATCAATGTTTTCTCGGTTTTAGCCTGTTTCGGGATAAAATGAGTTTAACTGTTGTCTAAAAACTCCAAGTTCATCCCGAAGTTTTACAATTAGTCAAATGCATTGAATTTTCACACATTTTGACCCTAAAAACAGTAACAAAACTGTTTACTGCTTCGATACAATGTTTTCTCGGTTTAGCCTGTTTCGGGACAAAATGGGTATAAGTGATGTCTAAACACTGCAAATTCTTTCCGAACTCGTGCAATAATTCAAATGCATTGGATTGGCACACATTTTGACCCTAGAAACAGTACCAAAGCTGTTTACTGTTTAGACTCAATGTTTTCTCGGTTTTAGCCTGTTTCGGGACAAAATGGGTATAAGTGGTGTCTAAATACTCCAAATTCAACCCGAGCTCCTATAATTAGTCAAATGCATTGGTTTGTTACATATTTTGACCCTATAAAGAGTAACATAGCTGTTTACTACTTCGAATCAATGTTTTCTCTCGGTTTTAGCCTGTTTTCTCTCGGTGTTAGCCTGTTTTCTCGGTTTATGCCTATTTTAGGATATAAGGGGTTTAAGTGTTCATCCCGAACTCTTACAACTAGTCAAATGCATTTGTTTGTCCCACATTCTAATCCCAGACACAGTAACAAAGCTTTTTACTGCTTTGAATCAATGTTTTCTCGGTTTTAGCCTGTTTCGGGACAAAATGGGTATAATTGGTGTCTAAACACTCCAAATTCAACCCAAACTCTTATAATTAGTCAAATGCATTGGATTGTTACATATTTTGACCTTAGAAAGAGTAACAAATCTGTTTACTGCTTCGAATCAATGTTTTCTCTCGGTTTTATCCTGTTTTCTCGGTTTATGCCTATTTTGGGATATAACGGCTTTTAGTGTTGTCTAAACACTCCAAATTCATCCCGAACTCTCACAATTAGTCAAATGCATTGGTTTGTCAAATATTCTGACCCTAAAAACAGTAACAAAGCTGTTTACTGCTTTGAATCAATGTTTTCTCGGTTTTAGCCTGTTTCGGGATAAAATGAGTTTAACTGTTGTCTAAAAACTCCAAGTTCCTCCCGAACTTTTACAATTAGTCAAATGCATTGAATTTTCACACATTTTGACCCTAGAAACAGTAACAAAGCTCTTTACTGCTTCGAATCAATGTTTTCTCGGTTTAGCTTGTTTCGGGACAAAATGGGTATAAGTGGTGTCTAAACACTCCAAATTCATTCTGAACTCTTACAATAAGTCAAATGCATTGGATTGGCACACATTCTGACACTAGAAACAGTAACAAATCTGTTTACTGCATAGAATCAATGTTTTCTCGGTTTTAGCCTGTTTCGGACATAATGGGTAAAAGTGGTGTCTAAATACTCCAAATTCAACCCGAGCTCCTATAATTAGTCAAATGCATTGGATTGTTACATATTTTGACCCTATAAAGAGTAACACAGCTGTTTACTACTTCGAATCAATGTTTTCTCTCGGTTTTAGCCTGTTTTCTCTCGGTGTTAGCATGTTTTCTCGGTTTATGCCTAGTTTAGGATATAAGGGGTTTAAGTGTTGTCTAAACACTCCAAATTCATCCCGAACTCTTACAATTAGTCAAATGCATTTGTTTGTCACACATTATAATCCCAGACACAGTAACAAAGCTTTTTACTGCTTTGAATCAATGTTTTCTCGGTTTTAGCATGTTTCGGGACAAAATGGGTATAATTGGTGTCTAAACACTCCAAATTCAACCCAAACTCTTATAATTAGTCAAATGCATTGGATTGTTACATATTTTGACCTTAGAAAGAGTAACAAATCTGTTTATTGCTTCGAATCAATGTTTTCTCTCGGTTTTATCCTGTTTTCTCGGTTTATGCCTATTTTGGGATATAACGGCTTTTAGTGTTGTCTAAACACTCCAAATTCATCCCGAACTCTCACAATTAGTCAAATTCATTAGTTTGTCAAATATTCTGACCCTAGAAACAGTAACAAAGCTGTTTACTGCTTTGAATCAATGTTTTCTCCGTTTTAGCCTGTTTCGGGATAAAATGAGTTTAAGTGTTGTCTAAAAACTCCAAGTTCCTCCCGAACTTTTACAATTAGTCAAATGCATTGAAATTTCACACATTTTGACCCTAGAAACAGTAACAAAGCTGTTTACTGTTTCGAATCAATGTTTTCTCGGTTTAGCTTGTTTCAGGACAAAATGGGTATAAGTGGTGTCTAAACACTCCAAATTCATTCTGAACTCTTACAATAAGTCAAATGCATTGGACTGGCACACATTCTGACACTAGAAACAGTAACAAATCTGTTTACTGCATAGAATCAATGTTTTCTCGGTTTTAGCCTGTTTCGGACATAATGGGTAAAAGTGGTGTCTAAATACTCCAAATTCAACCCGAGCTCCTATAATTAGTCAAATGCATTGGATTGTTACATATTTTGACCCTATAAAGAGTAACACAGCTGTTTACTACTTCGAATCAATGTTTTCTCTCGGTTTTAGCCTGTTTTCTCTCGGTGTTAGCCTGTTTTCTCGGTTTATGCCTATTTTAGGATATAAGGGGTTTAAGTGTTGTCTAAACACTCCAAATTCATCCCGAACTCTTACAATTAGTCAAATGCATTTGTTTGTCACACATTCTAATCCCAGACACAGTAACAAAGCTTTTTACTGCTTTGAATCAATGTTTTCTCGGTTTTAGCATGTTTCGGGACAAAATGGGTATAATTGGTGTCTAAACACTCCAAATTCAACCCAAACTCTTATAATTAGTCAAATGCATTGGATTGTTACATATTTTGACCTTAGAAAGACTAACAAATCTGTTTATTGCTTCGAATCAATGTTTTCTCTCGGTTTTATCCTGTTTTCTCGGTTTATGCCTATTTTGGGATATAACGGCTTTTAGTGTTGTCTAAACACTCCAAATTCATCCCGAACTCTCACAATTAGTCAAATGCATTGGTTTGTCAAATATTCTGACCCTAGAAACAGTAACAAAGCTGTTTACTGCTTTGAATCAATGTTTTCTCCGTTTTAGCCTGTTTCGGGATAAAATGAGTTTAAGTGTTGTCTAAAAACTCCAAGTTCCTCCCGAACTTTTACAATTAGTCAAATGCATTGAAATTTCACACATTTTGACCCTAGAAACAGTAACAAAGCTGTTTACTGCTTCGAATCAATGTTTTCTCGGTTTAGCTTGTTTCGGGACAAAATGGGTATAAGTGGTGTCTAAACACTCCAAATTCATTCTGAACTCTTACAATAAGTCAAATGCATTGGACTGGCACACATTCTGACACTAGAAACAGTAACAAATCTGTTTACTGCATAGAATCAATGTTTTCTCGGTTTTAGCCTGTTTCGGACATAATGGGTAAAAGTGGTGTCTAAATACTCCAAATTCAACCCGAGCTCCTATAATTAGTCAAATGCATTGGATTGTTACATATTTTGACCCTATAAAGAGTAACACAGCTGTTTACCACTTCGAATCAATGTTTTCTCTCGGTTTTAGCCTGTTTTCTCTCGGTGTTAGCCTGTTTTCTCGGTTTATGCCTATTTTAGGATATAAGGGGTTTAAGTGTTGTCTAAACACTCCAAATTCATCCCGAACTCTTACAATTAGTCAAATGCATTTGTTTGTCACACATTCTAATCCCAGACACAGTAACAAAGCTTTTTACTGCTTTGAATCAATGTTTTCTCGGTTTTAACATGTTTCGGGACAAAATGGGTATAATTGGTATCTAAACACTCCAAATTCAACCCAAACTCTTATAATTAGTCAAATGCATTGGATTGTTACATATTTTGACCTTAGAAAGACTAACACATCGGTTTATTGCTTCGAATCAATGTTTTCTCTCGGTTTTATCCTGTTTTCTCGGTTTATGCCTATTTTGGGATATAACGGCTTTTAGTGTTGTCTAAACACTCCAAATTCATCCCGAACTCTCACAATTAGTCAAATGCATTGGTTTGTCAAATATTCTGACCCTAGAAACAGTAACAAAGCTGTTTACTGCTTTGAATCAATGTTTTCTCCGTTTTAGCCTGTTTCGGGATAAAATGAGTTTAACTGTTGTCTAAAAACTCTAAGTTCCTCCCGAACTTTTACAATTAGTCAAATGCATTGAATTTTCACACATTTTGACCCTAGAAAGAGTAACAAAGCTGTTTACTGCTTCGAATCAATGTTTTCTCGGTTTAGCTTGTTTCGGGACAAAATGGGTATAAGTGGTGTCTAAACACTCCAAATTCATTCTGAACTCTTACAATAAGTCAAATGCATTGGATTGGCACACATTCTGACACTAGAAACAGTAACAAATCTGTTTACTGCATAGAATCAATGTTTTCTCGGTTTTAGCCTGTTTCGGACATAATGGGTAAAAGTGGTGTCTAAATACTCCAAATTCAACCCGAGCTCCTATAATTAGTCAAATGCATTGGATTGTTACATATTTTGACCCTATAAAGAGTAAAACAGCTGTTTACTACTTCGAATCAATGTTTTCTCTCGGTTTTAGCCTGTTTTCTCTCGGTGTTAGCCTGTTTTTTCGGTTTATGCCTATTTTAGGATATAAGGGGTTTAAGTGTTGTCTAAACACTCCAAATTCATCCCGAACTCTTACAATTAGTCAAATGCATTTGTTTGTCACACATTCTAATCCCAGACACAGTAACAAAGCTTTTTACTGCTTTGAATCAATGTTTTCTCGGTTTTAGCATGTTTCGGGACAAAATGGGTATAATTGGTGTCTAAACACTCCAAATTCAACCCAAACTCTTATAATTAGTCAAATGCATTGGATTGTTACATATTTTGACCTTAGAAAGAGTACCAAATCTGTTTACTGCTTCGACTCAATGTTTTCTCTCGGTTTTATCCTGTTTTCTCGGTTTATGCCTATTTTGGGATATAACGGCTTTTAGTGTTGTCTAAACACTCCAAATTCATCCCGAACTCTCACAATTAGTCAAATGCATTGGTTTGTCAAATATTCTGACCCTAGAAACAGTAACAAAGCTGTTTACTGCTTTGAATCAATGTTTTCTCCGTTTTAGCCTGTTTCGGGATAAAATGAGTTTAAGTGTTGTCTAAAAACTCCAAGTTCCTCCCGAACTTTTACAATTAGTCAAATGCATTGAATTTTCACACATTTTGACCCTAGAAACAGTAACAAAGCTGTTTACTGCTTCAAATCAATGTTTTCTCGGTTTAGCTTGTTTCGGGACAAAATGGGTATAAGTGGTGTCTAAACACTCCAAATTCATTCTGAACTCTTACAATAAGTCAAATGCATTGGATTGGCACACATTCTGACACTAGAAATAGTAACAAATCTGTTTACTGCATAGAATCAATGTTTTCTCGGTTTTAGCCTGTTTCGGACATAATGGGTAAAAGTGGTGTCTAAATACTCCAAATTCATCCCGAGCTCCTATAATTAGTCAAATGCATTGGATTGTTATATATTTTGACCCTATAAAGAGTAACATAGCTGTTAAGTACTTCGAATCAATGTTTTCTCTCGGTTTTAGCCTGTTTTCTCTCGGTGTTAGCCTGTTTTCTCGGTTTATGCCTATTTTAGGATATAAGTGGTTTAAGTGTTGTCTAAACACTCCAAATTCATCCTGAACTCTTACAATTAGTCAAATGCATTTGTTTGTCACACATTCTAATCCCAGACACAGTAACAGAGCTTTTTACTGCTTTGAATCAATGTTTTCTCGGTTTTAGCCTGTTTCGGGACAAAATGGGTATAATTGGTGTCTAAACACTCCAAATTCGACCCAAACTCTTATAATTAGTCAAATGCATTGGATTGATACATATTTTGACCTTAGAAAGAGTAACAAATCTGTTTACTGCTTCGAATCAATGTTTTCTCTCGGTTTTATCTTGTTTTCTCGGTTTATGCCTATTTTGGGATATAACGGCTTTTAGTGTTGTCTAAACACTCCAAATTCATCCCGAACTCTCACAATTAGTCAAATGCATTGGTTTGTCAAATATTCTGACCCTAGAAACAGTAACAAAGCTGTTTACTGCTTTGAATCAATGTTTTCTCGGTTTTAGCCTGTTTCGGGATAAAATGAGTTTAACTATTGTCTAAAAACTCCAAGTTCATCCCGAACTTTTACAATTAGTCAAATGCATTGAATTTTCACACCTTTTGACCCTAGAAACAGTAACAAAGCTGTTTACTGCTTCGAATTAATGTTTTCTCGGTTTAGCTTGTTTCGGGACAAAATGGGTATAAGTGGTGTCTAAACACTCCAAATTCATTCTGAACTCTTACAGTAAGTCAAATGCATTGGATTGACACACATTCTGAAACTAGAAACAGTAACAAATCTGTTTACTGCATAGAATCAATGTTTTCTCGGTTTTAGCCTGTTTCGGGAAAAACATGGGTAAAAGTGGTGTCTAAATACTCCAAATTCAACCCGAGCTCCTATAATTAGTCAAAAGCATTGGATTGTTACATATTTTGACCCTATAAAGAGTAACATAGCTGTTTACTACTTCGAATCAATGTTTTCTCTCGGTTTTAGCCTCTTTTCTCTCGATGTTGTCCAAAAACTCCAAGTTCATCCCGAACTTTTACAATTAGTTAAATGCATTGAATTTTCACACATTTTGACCCTAGAAATAGTAACAAAGCTGTTTACTGCTTCGAAACAATGTTTTCTCGGTTTAGCCTGTTTCGGGACAAAATGGGTATAAGTGGTGTCTAAACACTCCAAATTCATTCCGAACTCGTGTAATAAGTCAAATGCATTGGACTGGCACACATTCTGACCCTAGAAACAGTAACAAAGTTGTTTACTGCTTAGAATCAATATTTTCTCGGTTTTAGCCTGTTTCGGGAAAAAATGGGTAAAAATGGTGTCTAAACACTCTAAATTCAACCCGAAATCTTATCCTTAGTCAAATGAATTAGATTGTTACATATTTTGACCCTATAAAGAGTAACATAGCTGTTTACTGCTTCGAATCAATGTTTTCTCTCTGTTTTAGACTGTTTTCTGGATTTAAGTCTGTTTTGGGATAAAACGGGGTTTAAGTGTTTTCTAAACACTCCAAATTCATCTCGAACTCTTACAATTAGTCAAATGCATTGGTTTGTCACACATTCTGACCCTAGAAACAGTAACAAAGCTGTTTACTGCTTTGAATCAATGTTTTCTCGGTTTTAGCCTGTTTCGGGACAAAATGGGTTTAAGTATTGTCTAAACACTCAAAATTCATCCCGAACTCTTAGAATTAGTCAAATGCATTGGTTTGTCAAACATTCTGGCTCTAGAAACAGTAACAAAGCTGTTTACTGCTTTGAATCAATGTTTTCTCGGTTTTAGTCTGTTTCGGGACAAAATGGGTAAAAGTGGTGTCTAAATACTCCAAATTCAACTCGAGCTCTTATAATTAGTCAAATGCATTGGATTGTTACATATTTTGACTCTAAAAAGAGTAACATAGGTGTTTACTACTTCGAATCAATGTTTTCTCTCGGTTTTAGCCTGTTTTCTCGGTTTATGCCTATTTTAAGATATAACGGGTTTAAGTATTGTCTAAACACTCCAAATTCATCCCGAACTCTTACAATTAGTCAAATGCATTGGTTTGTCACACATTCTAACCCTAGAATCAGTAACAAATCTTTTTACTACTTTGAATCAATGTTTTCTCGGTTTTAGCCTGTTTCGGGACAAAATGGGTATAATTGGTGTCTAAACACTCTAAATTCAACCCAAACTCTTATAATTAGTCAAATGCATTGGATTGTTACATATTTTGACCCTAGAAAGAGTAACAAAGCTTTTTATTGCTTCTAATCAATGTTTTCTCTCGGTTTTAGCCTGTTTTCTCGGTTTATGCCTATTTTAGGATATAACGGGTTTAAGTGTTGTCTAAACACTCCAAATTCATCCCGAACTCTTACAATTAGTCAAATGCATTGGTATGTCACACATTCTAACCCTAGAAACAGTAACAAATCTTTTGACTACTTTGAATCAATGTTTTCTCGGTTTTAGCCTGTTTCGTGACAAAATGGGTAAAACTGGTGTCTAAACACTCCAAATTCAACCCGAGCTCTTATAATTAGTAATATGCATTGGATTGTTACATATTTTGACCCTAGAAAGAGTAACATAGCTGTTTACTACTTTAAATCAATGTTTTCTCTCGGTTTTAGCCTGTTTTCTCGGTTTATGCCTATTTTAGGATATAATGGGCTTAAGTGTTGTCTAAACACTCCGAATTCATCCCAAACACTTACAATTAATCAAATGAATTGGTTTGTCACACATTCTAACCTCAGAAACAGTAACAAAGCTTTTTACTGCTTTGAATCAATGTTTTCTCGGTTTAGCATGTTTCGGGACAAAATGGGTATAATTGGTGTCTAAACACTCCAAATTCAACCCAAACTCTTATAATTAGTCAAATGCATTGGATTATTACATATTTTGACCCTAGAAAGAGTAACAAAGCTGTTTACTGCTTCGAATCAATGTTTTCTCTCGGTTTTAGCCTGTTTTCTCGGTTTACTGCTTCGATACAATGTTTTCTCGGTTTAGCCTGTTTCGGGACAAAATGGGTTTAAGTGTTGTCTAAACACTCCAAATTCATCCCGAACTTTTACAATTAGTCAAATGCATAGACTTTTCACACATTTTGACCCTAGAAACAGTAACAAAGCTCTTTACTGCTTCGATACAATGTTTTCTCGGTTTAGCTTGTTTCGGGACAAAATGGGTATAAGTATTGTCTAAACACTCCAAATTCATCCCGAACTCTTAGAATTAGTCAAATGCATTGGTTTGTCAAACATTCTGACCCTAGAAACAGTAACAAAGCTGTTTACTGCTTTGAATCAATGTTTTCTCGGTTTTCGTCTGTTTCGGGACAAAATGGGTAAAAGTGGTGTCTAAACACTCCAAATTCAACTCGAGCTCTTATAATTAGTCAAATGCATTGGATTGCTACATATTTTGACCCTAGAAAGAGTAACATAGCTGTTTACTACTTCGAATCAATGTTTTCTCTCGGTTTTAGCCTGTTTTCTCGGTTTATGCCTATATTAGGATATAACGGGTTTAAGTGTTGTCTAAACACTCCAAATTCATCCCGAACTCTTACAATTAGTCAAATGCATTGGTTTGTCAAACATTCTGACCCTAGAAACAGTAACAAAGCTGTTTACTGCTTTGAATCAATGTTTTCTTGGTTTTAGCCTGTTTCGGATAAAATGAGTTTAAGTGTTGTCTAAACACTCCAAGTTCATCCCGAAGTTTTACAATTAGTCAAATGCATTGAATTTTCACACATTTTGACCATAGAAAAGGTAACAAAGCTGTTTACTGCTTCGATAAAATGTTTTCTCGGTTTAGCTTGTTTCGGGACAAAATGGGTATAAGTGGTGTCTAAACACTCCAAATTCATTCCGAACTCGTGCAATAAGTCAAATGCATTGGACTGGCACACATTCTGACCCTAGAAACAGTAACAAAGCTGTTTACTGCTTAGAATCAATATTTTCTCGGTTTTAGCCTGTTTCGGGAAAAAATGGGTAAAAATGGTGTCTAAACACTCTAAATTCAACCCGAAATCTTATAGTTAGTCAAATGAATTAGATTGTTACATATTTTGACTCTATAAAGAGTAACATAGCTGTTTACTGCTTCGAATCAATGTTTTCTCTCTGTTTTAGACTGTTTTCTAGATTTAAGTCTGTTTTGGGATAAAACGGGGTTTAAGTGTTGTCTAAACACTCCAAATTCATCTCGAACCCTTAGAATTAGTCAAATGCATTGGTTTGTCACACATTCTGACCCTAGAAACAGTAACAAAGCTGTTTACTGCTTTGAATCAATGTTTTCTCGGTTTTAGCCTGTTTCGGGACAAAATAGGTTTAAGTATTGTCTAAACACTCCAAATTCATCCCGAACTCTTAGAATTAGTCAAATGCATTGGATTGTCAAACATTCTGACTCTAGAAACAGTAACAAAGCTGTTTACTGCTTTGAATCAATGTTTTCTCGGTTTTAGTCTGTTTCGGGACAAAATGGGTAAAAGTGGTGTCTAAATACTCCAAATTCAACTCGAGCTCTTATAATTAATCAAATGCATTGGATTGTTACATATTTTGACCCTAGAAAGAGTAACATAGGTGTTTACTACTTCGAATCAATGTTTTCTCTCGGTTTTAGCCTGTTTTCTCGGTTTATGCCTATTTTAGGATATAACGGGTTTAAGTATTGTCTAAATACTCCAAATTCATCTCGAACTCTTACAATTAGTCAAATGCATTGGTTTGTCACACATTCTGACCCTAGAAACAGTAACAAAGCTGTTTACTGCTTTGAATCAATGTTTTCTCGGTTTTAGCCTGTTTCGGGACAAAATGGGTTTAAGTGTTGTCTAAAACACTCCAAATTCATACCTAACTTTTACAATTAGTCAAATGCATTGAATTTTCACATATTTTGACCCTAGAAACAGTAACAAAGCTGTTTACTGCTTCGATACAATGTTTTCTCGGCTTAGCTTGTTTCAGGACAAAATGGGTATAAGTGGTGTCTAAACACTCCAAATTCATTCCGAACTCTTACAATAAGTCAAATACATTGGATTGGCACACCTTCTGACCCTAGAAACAGTAACAAAACTGTTTACTGCTTAGAATCAATGTTTTCTCGGTTTTAGCCTGTTTCGGGACAAAATGGGTAAAAGTGGTGTCTAAACACTCCAAATTCAACCCGAGCTCTTATAATTAGTCAAATGCGTTGGATTGTTACATATTTTGACCCTAGAAAGAGTAAAAAAGTTGTTTACTGCTTCGAATCAATGTTTTCTCTCGGTTTTAGCCTGTTTTCTCGGTTTATGCCTATTTTGGGATATAACGGCTTTCAGTGTTGTCTAAACACTCCAAATTCATCCCGAACTCTTACAATTAGTCAAATGCATTGGTTTGTCAAACATTCTGACCCTAGAAACAGTAACAAAGCTGTTTACTGCTTTGAATCAATGTTTTCTTGGTTTTAGCCTGTTTCGGATAAAATGAGTTTAAGTGTTGTCTAAACACTCCAAGTTCATCCCGAAGTTTTACAATTAGTCAAATGCATTGAATTTTCACACATTTTGACCATAGAAAAAGTAACAAAGCTGTTTACTGCTTCGATACAATGTTTTCTCGGTTTAGCTTGTTTCGGGACAAAATGGGTATAAGTGGTGTCTAAACACTCCAAATTCATTCCGAACTCGTGCAATAAGTCAAATGCATTGGACTGGCACACATTCTGACCCTAGAAACAGTAACAAAGCTGTTTACTGCTTAGAATCAATATTTTCTCGGTTTTAGCCTGTTTCGGGAAAAAATGGGTAAAAATGGTGTCTAAACACTCTAAATTCAACCCGAAATCTTATAGTTAGTCAAATGAATTAGATTGTTACATATTTTGACTCTATAAAGAGTAACATAGCTGTTTACTGCTTCGAATCAATGTTTTCTCTCTGTTTTAGACTGTTTTCTAGATTTAAGTCTGTTTTGGGATAAAACGGGGTTTAAGTGTTGTCTAAACACTCCAAATTCATCTCGAACCCTTAGAATTAGTCAAATGCATTGGTTTGTCACACATTCTGACCCTAGAAACAGTAACAAAGCTGTTTACTGCTTTGAATCAATGTTTTCTCGGTTTTAGCCTGTTTCGGGACAAAATGGGTTTAAGTATTGTCTAAACACTCCAAATTCATCCCGAACTCTTAGAATTAGTCAAATGCATTGGATTGTCAAACATTCTGACTCTAGAAACAGTAACAAAGCTGTTTACTGCTTTGAATCAATGTTTTCTCGGTTTTAGTCTGTTTCGGGACAAAATGGGTAAAAGTGGTGTCTAAATACTCCAAATTCAACTCGAGCTCTTATAATTAGTCAAATGCATTGGATTGTTACATATTTTGACCCTAGAAAGAGTAACATAGGTGTTTACTACTTCGAATCAATGTTTTCTCTCGGTTTTAGCCTGTTTTCTCGGTTTATGCCTATTTTAGGATATAACGGGTTTAAGTATTGTCTAAATACTCCAAATTCATCTCGAACTCTTACAATTAGTCAAATGCATTGGTTTGTCACACATTCTGACCCTAGAAACAGTAACAAAGCTGTTTACTGCTTTGAATCAATGTTTTCTCGGTTTTAGCCTGTTTCGGGACAAAATGGGTTTAAGTGTTGTCTAAAACACTCCAAATTCATACCTAACTTTTACAATTAGTCAAATGCATTGAATTTTCACATATTTTGACCCTAGAAACAGTAACAAAGCTGTTTACTGCTTCGATACAATGTTTTCTCGGCTTAGCTTGTTTCGGGACAAAATGGGTATAAGTGGTGTCTAAACACTCCAAATTCATTCCGAACTCTTACAATAAGTCAAATACATTGGATTGGCACACCTTCTGACCCTAGAAACAGTAACAAAACTGTTTACTGCTTAGAATCAATGTTTTCTCGGTTTTAGCCTGTTTCGGGACAAAATGGTTAAAACTGGTGTCTAAACACTCCAAATTCAACCCGAGCTCTTATAATTAGTCAAATGCGTTGGATTGTTACATATTTTGACCCTAGAAAGAGTAAAAAAGTTGTTTACTGCTTCGAATCAATGTTTTCTCTCGGTTTTAGCCTGTTTTCTTGGTTTATGCCTATTTTGGGATATAACGGCTTTTAGTGTTGTCTAAACACTCCAAATTCATCCCCAACTCTTACAATTAGTCAAATGCATTGGTTTGTCAAACATTCTGACCCTAGAAACAGTAACAAAGCTGTTTACTGCTTCGAATCAATGTTTACTCGGTTTTAGCCTGTTTCGGATAAAATGAGTTTAAGTGTTGTCTAAACACTCCAAGTTCATCCCGAAGTTTTACAATTAGTCAAATGCATTGAATTTTCACACATTTTGACAATAGAAAAATTAACAAAGCTGTTTACTGCTTCGATACAATGTTTTCTCGGTTTACCTTGTTTCGGGACAAAATGGGTATAAGTGGTGTCTAAACACTCCAAATTCATTCCGAACTCATACAATAAGTCAAATGCATTGGATTGGCACACCTTCTGACCCTAGAAACAGTAACAAAACTGTTTACTGCTTAGAATCATTGTTTTCTCGGTTTTAGCCTGTTTCGGGACAAAATGGGTAAAAGTAGTGTCTAAACACTCCAAATTCAACCCGAGCTCTTATAATTAGTCAAATGCATTGGATTCTTATATATTTTGACCTTAGAAAGAGTAACATAGCTTTTTACTACTTCGAATCAATGTTTTCTCTCGGTTTTAGCCTGTTTTCTCGGTTGATGCCTATTTTAGGATATAACGGGTTTAAGTGTTTTCTAAACACTCCAAATTCATCCCGAACTCTTACAATTAGTCAAATGCATTTGTTTGTCACACATTCTACCCCCAGAAACAGTAACAAAGCTTTTTAATACTTTGAATCAATGTTTTCTTGGTTTTAGCCTGTTTCGGGACAAAATGGGTATAATTGGTGTCTAAACACTCCAAATTCAACCCAAACTTTTATAATTAGTAAAATGCATTGTATTGTTACATATTTTGACCCTAGAAAGAGTAAGAAATCTTTTTATTGCTTCGAAACAATGTTTTATCTCGGTTTTAGCCTGTTTTCTCGGTTTATGCCTATTTTGGGATATAACGGCTTTTAGTGTTGTCTAAACACTCTAAATTCATCCTGAACTCTTAGAATTAGCCAAATGCATTGGTTTGTCAAACATTCTGACCCTAGAAACAGTAACAAAGCTGTTTACTGCTTTGAATCAATGTTTTCTCGGTTTTAGCCTGTTTCGGATAAAATGAGTTTAAGTGTTGTCTAAACACTCCAAGTTCATCCCGAAGTTTTACAATTAGTCAAATGCATTGAATTTTCACACATTTTGACCCTAGAAACAGTAACAAAGCTGTTTACTGCTTCGATACAATGTTTTCTCGGCTTAGCTTGTTTCGGGACAAAATGGGTATAAGTGGTGTCTAAACACTCCAAATTCATTCCGAACTCGTGCAATAAGTCAAATGCATTGGACTGGCACACATTCTGACCCTAGAAACAGTAACAAAGCTGTTTACTGCTTAGAATCAATATTTTCTCGGTTTTAGCCTGTTTCGGGGAAAAATGGGTAAAAATGGTGTCTAAACACTCTAAATTCGACCCGAAATCTTATAGTTAGTCAAATGAATTAGATTGTTACATATTTTGTCCCTATAAAGAGTAACATAGCCGTTTACTGCTTCGAATCAATGTTTTCTCTCTTTTTTAGACTGTTTTCTAGATTTAAGTCTGTTTTGGGATAAAACGGGGTTTAAGTGTTGTCTAAACACTCCAAATTCATCTCGAACTCTTAAAATTAGTCAAATGCATTGGTTTGTCACACGTTCTGACCCTAGAAACAGTAACAAAGCTGTTTACTGCTTTGAATCAATGTTTTCTCGGTTTTAGCCTGTTTCGGGACAAAATGGGTTTAAGTGTTGTCTAAACACTCCAAATTCATCCCGAACTCCTACAATTAGTCAAATGCATTGGTTTGTCACAAATTCTGACCCTACAAACAGTAACAAAGCTTTTTACTGCTTCGATACAATGTTTTCTCGGTTTTAGCCTGTTTCGGGACAAAATGGGTTTAACTGTTGTCTAAAACACTCGAAATTCATCCCGAACTTTTACAATTAGTCAAATGCATTGAATTTTCACACATTTTGACCCTAGAAACAGTAACAAAGCTGTTTACTGCTTCGATACAATGTTTTCTCGGCTTAGCTTGTTTCGGGACAAAATGGGTATAAGTGGTGTCTAAACACTCCAAATTCATTCTGAACTCTTACAATAAGTCAAATGCATTGGATTGGCACACCTTCTGACCCTAGAAACAGTAAAAATCTGTTTACTGCTTAGAATCAATGTTTTCTTGGTTTTAGCCTGTTTCGGGACAAAATGGGTAAAAGTGGTGTCTAAACACTCCAAATTCAACCCGAGCTCTTATAATTAGTCAAATGCATTGGATTGTTACATATTTTGACCCTAAAAAGAGTAACAAAGTTGTTTACTGCTTCGAATCAATATTTTCTCTCGGTTTTAGCCTGTTTTCTTGGTTTATGCCTATTTTGGGATATAACGGCTTTTAGTGTTGTCTAAACACTCTAAATTCATCCTGAACTCTTAGAATTAGCCAAATGCATTGGTTTGTCAAACATTCTGACCCTAGAAACAGTAACAAAGCTGTTTACTGCTTTGAATCAATGTTTTCTCGGTTTTAGCCTGTTTCGGATAAAATGAGTTTAAGTGTTGTCTAAACACTCCAAGTTCATCCCGAAGTTTTACAATTAGTCAAATGCATTGAATTTTCACACATTTTGACCCTAGAAACAGTAACAAAGCTGTTTACTGCTTTGAATCAATGTTTTCTCGGTTTTAGCCTGTTTCGGGACAAAATGGGTTTAAGTGTTGTCTAAACACTCCAAATTCATCCCGAACTCCTACAATTAGTCAAATGCATTGGTTTGTCACAAATTCTGACCCTACAAACAGTAACAAAGCTTTTTACTGCTTTGAATCAATGTTTTCTCGGTTTTAGCCTGTTTCGGGACAAAATGGGTTTAAGTGTTGTCTAAAACACTCGAAATTCATCCCGAACTTTTACAATTAGTCAAATGCATTGAATTTTCACACATTTTGACCCTAGAAACAGTAACAAAGCTGTTTACTGCTTCGATACAATGTTTTCTCGGCTTAGCTTGTTTCGGGACAAAATGGGTATAAGTGGTGTCTAAACACTCCAAATTCATTCCGAACTCTTACAATAAGTCAAATGCATTGGATTGGCACACCTTCTGACCCTAGAAACAGTAAAAATCTGTTTACTGCTTAGAATCAATGTTTTCTTGGTTTTAGCCTGTTTCGGGACAAAATGGGTAAAAGTGGTGTCTAAACACTCCAAATTCAACCCGAGCTCTTATAATTAGTCAAATGCATTGGATTGTTACATATTTTGACCCTAAAAAGAGTAACAAAGTTGTTTACTGCTTCGAATCAATATTTTCTCTCGGTTTTAGCCTGTTTTCTTGGTTTATGCCTATTTTGGGATATAACGGCTTTTAGTGTTGTCTAAACACTCTAAATTCATCCTGAACTCTTAGAATTAGCCAAATGCATTGGTTTGTCAAACATTCTGACCCTAGAAACAGTAACAAAGCTGTTTACTGCTTTGAATCAATGTTTTCTCGGTTTTAGCCTGTTTCGGATAAAATGAGTTTAAGTGTTGTCTAAACACTCCAAGTTCATCCCGAAGTTTTACAATTAGTCAAATGCATTGAATTTTCACACATTTTGACCCTAGAAACAGTAACAAAGCTGTTTACTGCTTCGATACAATGTTTTCTCGGCTTAGCTTGTTTCGGGACAAAATGGGTATAAGTGGTGTCTAAACACTCCAAATTCATTCCGAACTCATACAATAAGTCAAATGCATTGGATTGGCACACCTTCTGACCCTAGAAACAGTAACAAAACTGTTTACTGCTTAGAATCATTGTTTTCTCGGTTTTAGCCTGTTTCGGGACAAAATGGGTAAAAGTAGTGTCTAAACACTCCAAATTCAACCCGAGCTCTTATAATTAGTCAAATGCATTGGATTCTTATATATTTTGACCTTAGAAAGAGTAACATAGCTTTTTACTACTTCGAATCAATGTTTTCTCTCGGTTTTAGCCTGTTTTCTCGGTTGATGCCTATTTTAGGATATAACGGGTTTAAGTGTTTTCTAAACACTCCAAATTCATCCCGAACTCTTACAATTAGTCAAATGCATTTGTTTGTCACACATTCTACCCCCAGAAACAGTAACAAAGCTTTTTAATACTTTGAATCAATGTTTTCTTGGTTTTAGCCTGTTTCGGGACAAAATGGGTATAATTGGTGTCTAAACACTCCAAATTCAACCCAAACTTTTATAATTAGTAAAATGCATTGTATTGTTACATATTTTGACCCTAGAAAGAGTAAGAAATCTTTTTATTGCTTCGAAACAATGTTTTATCTCGGTTTTAGCCTGTTTTCTCGGTTTATGCCTATTTTGGGATATAACGGCTTTTAGTGTTGTCTAAACACTCTAAATTCATCCTGAACTCTTAGAATTAGCCAAATGCATTGGTTTGTCAAACATTCTGACCCTAGAAACAGTAACAAAGCTGTTTACTGCTTTGAATCAATGTTTTCTCGGTTTTAGCCTGTTTCGGATAAAATGAGTTTAAGTGTTGTCTAAACACTCCAAGTTCATCCCGAAGTTTTACAATTAGTCAAATGCATTGAATTTTCACACATTTTGACCCTAGAAACAGTAACAAAGCTGTTTACTGCTTCGATACAATGTTTTCTCGGCTTAGCTTGTTTCGGGACAAAATGGGTATAAGTGGTGTCTAAACACTCCAAATTCATTCCGAACTCGTGCAATAAGTCAAATGCATTGGACTGGCACACATTCTGACCCTAGAAACAGTAACAAAGCTGTTTACTGCTTAGAATCAATATTTTCTCGGTTTTAGCCTGTTTCGGGGAAAAATGGGTAAAAATGGTGTCTAAACACTCTAAATTCGACCCGAAATCTTATAGTTAGTCAAATGAATTAGATTGTTACATATTTTGTCCCTATAAAGAGTAACATAGCCGTTTACTGCTTCGAATCAATGTTTTCTCTCTTTTTTAGACTGTTTTCTAGATTTAAGTCTGTTTTGGGATAAAACGGGGTTTAAGTGTTGTCTAAACACTCCAAATTCATCTCGAACTCTTAAAATTAGTCAAATGCATTGGTTTGTCACACATTCTGACCCTAGAAACAGTAACAAAGCTGTTTACTGCTTTGAATCAATGTTTTCTCGGTTTTAGCCTGTTTCGGGACAAAATGGGTTTAAGTGTTGTCTAAAACACTCCAAATTCATACCGAACTTTTACAATTAGTCAAATGCATTGAATTTTCACATATTTTGACCGTAGAAACAGTAACAAAGCTGTTTACTGCTTCGATACAATGTTTTCTCGGTTTAGCTTGTTTCGGGACAAAATGGGTATAAGTGGTGTCTAAACACTCCAAATTCATTCCGAACTCTTACAATAAGTCAAATGCATTGGATTGGCACACCTTCTGACCCTAGAAACAGTAAAAATCTGTTTACTGCTTATAATTAATGTTTTCTCGGTTTTAGCCTGTTTCGGGACAAAATGGGTAAAAGTGGTGTCTAAACACTCCAAATTCAACCCGAGCTCTTATAATTAGTCAAATGCGTTGGATTGTTACATATTTTGACCCTATAAAGAGTAACATAGCTGTTTACTACTTCGAATCAATGTTTTCTCTCGGTTTTAGCCTGTTTTCTCGGTTTATGCCTATTTTAGGATATAACGGGTTTAAGTGTTGTCTAAACACTCCAAATTCATCCCGAACTCTTACAATTAATCAAATGTATTGGATTGGCACACCTTCTGACCCTAGAAACAGTAACAAAACTGTTTACTGCTTAGAATCAATGTTTTCTCGGTTTTAGCCTGTTTCGGGACAAAATGGGTAAAAGTAGTGTCTAAACACTCCAAATTCAACCCGAGCTCTTATAATTAGTCAAATGCATTGGATTGTTACATATTTTGACCTTAGAAAGAATAACATAGCTTTTTACAACTTCGAATCAATGTTTTCTCTCGGTTTTAGCCTGTTTTCTAGATTTAAGCCTGTTTTGGGATAAAACGGGGTTTAAGTGTTGTCTAAACACTCCAAATTCATCCCGAACTCCTACAATTAGTCAAATGCATTGGTTTATCACACATTTTGACTCTAGAAACAGTAACAAAGCTTTTTACTGCTTTGAATCAATGTTTTCTTGGTTTTAGCCTGTTTCGGATAAAATGAGTTTAAGTGTTGTCTAAACACTCCAAGTTCATCCCGAAGTTTTACAATTAGTCAAATGCAATGAATTTTCACACCCTTTGACCATAGAAAAAGTAACAAAGCTGTTTACTGCTTCGATACAATGTTTTCTCAGTTTAGCTTGTTTCGGGACAAAATGGGTATAAGTGGTGTCTAAACACTCCAAATTCATTCCGAACTCTTACATTAAGTCAAATGCATTGGATTGGCACACCTTCTGACCCTAGAAACAGTAACAAAACTGTTTACTGCTTAGAATCAATGTTTTCTCGGTTTTAGCCTGTTTCGGGACAAAATAGGTAAAAGTAGTGTCTAAACACTCCAAATTCAACCCGAGCTCTTATAATTAGTCAAATGCATTGGATTGTTACATATTTTGACCTTAGAAAGAGTAACATAGCTTTTTACAACTTCGAATCAATGTTTTCTCTCGGTTTTAGCCTGTTTTCTAGATTTAAGCCTGTTTTGGGATAAAACGGGGTTTAAGTGTTGTCTAAACACTCCAAATTCATCCCGAACTCCTACAATTAGTCAAATACATTGGTTTGTCACACATTCTGACCCTAGAAACAGTAACAAAGCTTTTTACTGCTTTGAATCAATGTTTTCTTGGTTTTAGCCTGTTTCGGGACAATATGGGTTTAAGTGTTGTCTAAAACACTCCAAATTCATCCCGAACTTTTACAATTAGTCAAATGCATTGAATTTTCACACATTTTGACCCTAGAAATAGTAACAAAGCTGTTTACTGCTTCGATACAATGTTTTCTCGGCTTAGCTTGTTTCGGGACAAAATGGGTATAAGTGGTGTCTAAACACTCCAAATTCATTCCGAACTCTTACAATAAGTCAAATGCATTGGATTGGCACACCTTCTGACCCTAGAAACAGTAAAAATCTGTTTACTGCTTAGAATCAATGTTTTCTCGGTTTTAGCCTGTTTCGGGACAAAATGGGTAAAAGTGGTGTCTAAACACTCCAAATTCAACCCGAGCTCTTATAATTAGTCAAATACGTTGGATTGTTACATATTTTGACCCTAGAAAGAGTAACAAAGTTGTTTACTGCTTCGAAAAAATGTTTTCTCTCGGTTTTAGCCTGTTTTCTTGGTTTATGCCTATTTTGGGATATAACGGCTTTTAGTGTTGTCTAAACTCTCCAAATTCATCCCTAACTCTTACAATTAGTCAAATGCATTGGTTTGTCAAACATTCTGACCCTAGAAACAGTAACAAAGCTGTTTACTGCTTTGAATCAATGTTTTCTCGGTTTTAGCCTGTTTCGGATAAAATGAGTTTAAGTGTTGTCTAAACACTCCAAGTTCATCCCGAAGTTTTACAATTAGTCAAATGCATTGAATTTTCACACATTTTGACCATAGAAAAAGTAACAAAGCTGTTTACTGCTTCGATACAATGTTTTCTCGGTTTAGCTTGTTTCGGGACAAAATGGGTATAAGTGGTGTCTAAACACTCCAAATTCATTCCGAACTCTTACAATAAGTCAAATGCATTGGATTGGCTCACCTTCTGACCCTAGAAACAGTAACAAAACTGTTTACTGCTTAGAATCATTGTTTTCTCGGTTTTAGCCTGTTTCGGGACAAAATGGGTAAAAGTAGTGTCTAAAAACTCCAAATTCAACCCGAGCTCTTATAATTAGTCAAATGCATTGGATTGTTACATATTTTGACCTTAGAAAGAGTAACATAGCTTTTTACTACTTCGAATCAATGTTTTCTCTCGGTTTTAGCCTGTTTTCTCGGTTGATGCCTATTTTAGGATATAACGGGTTTAAGTGTTTTCTAAACACTCCAAATTCATCCCGAACTCTTACAATTAGTCAAATGCATTGGTTTGTCAAACATTCTGACCCTAGAAACAGTAACAAAGCTGTTTACTGCTTTGAATCAATGTTTTCTCGGTTTTAGCCTGTTTCGGATAAAATGAGTTTAAGTGTTGTCTAAACACTCCAAGTTCATCCCGAAGTTTTACAATTAGTCAAATGCATTGAATTTTCACACATTTTGACCATAGAAAAAGTAACAAAGCTGTTTACTGCTTCGATACAATGTTTTCTCGGTTTAGCTTGTTTCGGGACAAAATGGGTATAAGTGGTGTCTAAACACTCCAAATTCATTCCGAACTCTTACAATAAGTCAAATGCATTGGATTAGTACACCTTCTGACCCTAGAAACAGTAACAAAACTGTTTACTGCTTAGAATCATTGTTTTCTCGGTTTTAGCCTATTTCGGGACAAAATGGGTAAAAGTAGTGTCTAAACACTCCAAATTCAACCCGAGCTCTTATAATTAGTCAAATGCATTGGATTGTTACATATTTTGACCTTAGAAAGAGTAACATAGCTTTTTACTACTTCGAATCAATGTTTTCTCTCGGTTTTAGCCTGTTTTCTCGGTTGATGCCTATTTTAGGATATAACGGGTTGAAGTGTTTTCTAAACACTCCAAATTCATCCCGAACTCTTACAATTAGTCAAATGCATTTGTTTGTCACACATTCTACCCCCAGAAACAGTAACAAAGCTTTTTAATACTTTGAATCAATGTTTTCTTGGTTTTAGCCTTTTCGGGACAAAATGGGTATAATTGGTGTCTAAACACTCCAAATTCAACCCAAACTTTTATAATTAGTAAACTGCATTGGATTGTTACATATTTTGACCCTAGAAAGAGTAACAAATCTTTTTATTGCTTCGAATCAATGTTTTCTCTCGGTTTTAGCCTGTTTTCTCGGTTTATGCCTATTTTGGGATATAACGGCTTTTAGTGTTGTCTAAACACTCCAAATTCATCCCGAACTCTTACAATTAGTCAAATGCATTGGTTTGTCACACATTCTGACCCTAGAAACAGTAACAAAGCTGTTTACTGCTTTGAATCAATGTTTTCTTGGTTTTAGCCTGTTTCGGATAAAATGAGTTTAAGTGTTGTCTAAACACTCCAAGTTCATCCCGAAGTTTTACAATAAGTCAAATGCATTGAATTTCACACATTTTGACCATAGAAAAAGTAACAATGCTGTTTACTGCTTCGATACAATGTTTTCTCGGTTTAGCTTGTTTCGGGACAAAATGGGTATAAGTGGTGTCTAAACACTCCAAATTCATTCCAAACTCTTACAATAAGTCAAATGCATTGGATTGGTACACCTTCTGACCCTAGAAACAGTAACAAAACTGTTTACTGCTTAGAATCAATGTTTTCTCGGTTTTAGCCTGTTTCGGGACAAAATGGGTAAAAGTAGTGTCTAAACACTCCAAATTCAACCCGAGCTCTTATAATTAGTCAAATGCATTGGATTGTTACATATTTTGACCTTAGAAAGAGTAAAATAGCTTTTTACTACTTCGAATCAATGTTTTCTCTCGGTTTTAGCCTGTTTTCTAGATTTAAGCCTGTTTTGGGATAAAACGGGGTTTAAGTGTTGTCTAAACACTCCAAATTCATCCCGAACTCCTACAATTAGTCAAATGCATTGGTTTGTCACACATTCTGACCCTAGAAACAGTAACAAAGCTTTTTACTGCTTTGAATCAATGTTTTCTCGGTTTTAGCCTGTTTCGGGACAAAATGGGTTTAAGTGTTGTCTAAAACACTCCAAATTCATCCCGAACTTTTACAATTAGCCAAATGCATTGAATTTTCACACATTTTGACCCTAGAAACAGTAACAAAGCTGCTTACTGCTTCGATACAATGTTTTCTCGGCTTAGCTTGTTTCGGGACAAAATGGGTATAAGTGGTGTCTAAACACTCCAAATTCATTCCGAACTCTTACAATAAGTCAAATGCATTGGATTGGCACACCTTCTGACCCTCGAAACAGTAAAAATCTGTTTACTGCTTAGAATCAATGTTTTCTTGGTTTTAGCCTGTTTCGGGACAAAATGGGTAAAAGTGGTGTCTAAACACTCCAAATTCAACCCGAGCTCTTATAATTAGTCAAATGCGTTGGATTGTTACATATTTTGACCCTAGAAAGAGTAACAAAGTTGTTTACTGCTTCGAATCAATATTTTCTCTCGGTTTTAGCCTGTTTTCTTGGTTTATGCCTATTTTGGGATAGAACGACTTTTAGTGTTGTCTAAACACTCCAAATTCATCCCGAACTCTTACAATTAGTCAAATGCATTGGTTTGTCAAACATTCTGACCCTAGAAACAGTAACAAAGCTGTTTACTGCTTTGAATCAATGTTTTCTCGGTTTTAGCCTGTTTCGGATAAAATGAGTTTAAGTGTTGTCTAAACACTCCAAGTTCATCCCGAAGTTTTACAATTAGTCAAATGCATTGAATTTTCACACATTTTGACCATAGAAAAAGTAACAAAGCTGTTTACTGCTTCGATACAATGTTTTCTCGGTTTAGCTTGTTTCGGGACAAAATGGGTATAAGTGGTGTCTAAACACTCGAAATTCATTACGAACTCTTACAATATGTCAAATGCATTGGATTGGCACACCTTCTGACCCTAGAAACAGTAACAAAACTGTTTACTGCTTGGAATCATTGTTTTCTCGGTTTTAGCCTGTTTCGGGACAAAATGGGTAAAAGTAATGTCTAAACACTCCAAATTCAACCCGAGCTCTTATAATTAGTCAAATGCATTGGATTGTTACATATTTTGACCTTAGAAAGAGTAACATAGCTTTTTACTACTTCGAATCAATGTTTTCTCTCGGTTTTAGCCTGTTTTCTCGGTTGATGCCTATTTTAGGATATAACGGGTTTAAGTGTTTTCTAAACACTCCAAATTCATCCTGAACTCTTACAATTAGTCAAATGCATTTGTTTGTCACACATTCTACCCCCAGAAACAGTAACAAAGCTTTTTACTACTTTGAATCAATGTTTTCTCGGTTTTAGCCTGTTTCGGGACAAAATGGGTATAATTGGTGTCTAAACACTCCAAATTCAACCCAAACTTTTATAATTAGTCAAATGCATTGGATTGTTACATATTTTGACCCTAGAAAGAGTAACAAATCTTTTTATTGCTTCGAAACAATGTTTTCTCTCGGTTTTAGCATGTTTTCTCGGTTTATGCCTATTTTGGGATATAACGGCTTTTAGTGTTGTCTAAACACTCCAAATTCATCCCGAACTCTTACAATTAGTCAAATGCATTGGATTGGCACACCTTCTGACCCTAGAAACAGTAACAAAGCTGTTTATTGCTTAGAATAAAGGTTTTATCGGTTTTAGCCTGTTTCGGACAAAATGGGTAAAAGTGGTGTCTAAACACTCCAAATTCAACTTGAGCTCTTATAATTAGTCAAATGCATTGGATTGCTACATATTTTGACCCTAGAAATAGTAACATAGCTGTTTACTACTTCGAATCAATGTTTTATGTCGGTTATAGCCTGTCTTTTGGTTTATGCCTATTTTAGAATATAACGGGTTTAAGTGTTGTCTAAACACTCCAAATTCATCCCGAAATCTTACAATTAGTCAAATGCATTGGTTTGTCACACATTATAACCCTAGAAACAGAAACAAAGCTTTTTACTACTTTGAATCAATGTTTTCTTGGTTTTAGCCTGTTTCGGGGCAAAATGGGTATAATTGGTGTCTAAACACTCCAAATTCAACCCAAACTCTTATAATTAGTCAAATGCATTGGATTGTTACATATTTTGACCCTAGAAAGAGTAACAAATCTTTTTATTGCTTCGTATCAATGTTTTCTCTCGGTTTTAGCCTGTTTTCTCGGTTTATGCCTATTTTGGGATATAATGGCTTTTAGTGTTGTCTAAACAGTCCAAATTCATCCCGAACTCTTAGAATTAGTCAAATGCATTGGTTTGTCAAATATTCTGACCCTAGAAACAGTAACAAAGCTGTTTACTGCTTTGAATCAATATTTTCTCGGTTTTAGCCTGTTTCGGGACAAAATGGGTTTAAGTGTTGGCTAAACACTCTAAATTCATCCCGAACTTTTACAATTAGTCAAATGCATAGAATTTTCACACATTTTGACCCTAGAAACAGTAACAAAGCTGTATACTGCTTTGAATCAATGTTTTCTCGGTTTAGCCTGTTTCGGGACAAAATGGGTATAAGTGGTGTCTAAACACTCCAAATTCATTCCGAACTCTTACAATAAGTCAAACGCATGGGATTGGCACACATTCTGACCCTAGAAACAGTAACAAAGCTGTTTACTGCTTAGAATCAATGTTTTCTTGGTTTTAGCCTGTTTCGGACAAAATGGGTAAAACTGGTGTCTAAACACTCCAAATTCAACCCGAGCTCTTATAATTAGTTAAATGCATTGGATTGTTACATATTTTGACCCTAGAAAGAGTAACATAGATATTTACTACTTTGAATCAATGTTTTTTCTCTGTTTTAGCCTGTTTTCTAAATTTAAGCCTGTTTTGGGATAAAACAGGTTTAAGTGTTTGTCTAAACACTCCAAATTCAACCCAAACTCTTATAATTAGTCAAATGCATTGGATTGTTACATATTTTGACCCTAGAAAGAGTAACAAATCTTTTTATTGCTTCGAATCAATGTTTTCTCTCGGTTTTAGTCTATTTTCTTGGTTTATGCCTATTTTGGGATATAACGGCTTTTAGTGTTGTCTAAACACTCTAAATTCATCCTGAACTCTTAGAATTAGCCAAATGCATTGGTTTGTCAAACATTCTGACCCTAGAAACAGTAACAAAGCTGTTTACTGCTTTGAATCAATATTTTCTCGGTTTTAGCCTGTTTCGGGACAAAATGGGTTTAAGTTCTGTCTATACACTCCAAATTCATCCCGAACTTTTACAATTAGTCAAATACATTGAATTTTCACACATTTTGACCCTAGAAACAGTAACAAATCTGTTTACTGCTTCGATACAATGTTTTCTCTGTTTAGCTTGTTACAGGACAAAATGGGTATAAGTGGTGTCTAAACACTCCAAATTCATTCCGAACTCTTACAATTAGTCAAATGCATTGGTTGGTCACACATTCTGACCCTAGAAACAGTAACAAAGGTGTTTACTGCCTAAAATCAATGTTTTCTCTCGGTTTTAGCCTGTTTTCTCGGTTTATGCCTATTTTGGGATATAACGGCTTTTAGTGTTGTCTAAACACTCCAAATTCATCCCGAACTCTTACAATTAGTCAAATGCATTGGATTGGCACACCTTCTGACCCTAGAAACAGTAACAAAGCTGTTTACTGCTTAGAAACAATGTTTTCTCAGTTTTAGCTTGTTTCAGACAAAATGGGTAAAAGTGGTGTCTAAAAACTCCAAATTCAACCCGAGCTCTTATAATTAGTCAAATGCATTGGATTGCTACATATTTTGACCCTAAAAATAGTAACATAGCTGTTTACTACTTCGAATCAATGTTTTCTCTCGGTTTTAGCCTGTTTTCTCGGTTTATGCCTATTTTAGGATATAACGGGTTTAAGTGTTGTCTAAACACTCCAAATTCATCCCGAACTCTTACAGTTAGTCAAATGCATTGGTTTGTCACACATTCTAACCCTAGAAACAGTAACAAAGCTTTTTAGTACTTTGAATCAATGTTTTCTCGGTTTTAGCCTGTTTCGGGACAAAATGGGTATAATTGGTGTCTAAACACTCCAAACTCAACCCAAACTTTTATAATTAGTCAAATGCATTGGATTGTTACATATTTTGACCCTAGAAAGAGTAACAAATCTTTTTATTGCTTCGAAACAATGTTTTCTCTCGGTTTTAGCATGTTTTCTCGGTTTATGCCTATTTTGGGATATAACGGCTTTTAGTGTTGTCTAAACACTCCAAATTCATCCCGAACTCTTACAATTAGTCAAATGCATTGGATTGGCACACCTTCTGACCCAAGAAACAGTAACAAAGCTGTTTATTGCTTAGAATAAAGGTTTTATCGGTTTTAGCCTGTTTCGGACAAAATGGGTAAAAGTGGTGTCTAAACACTCCAAATTCAACTTGAGCTCTTATAATTAGTCAAATGCATTGGATTGCTACATATTTTGACCCTAGAAATAGTAACATAGCTGTTTACTACTTCGAATCAATGTTTTATGTCGGTTATAGCCTGTCTTTTGGTTTATGCCTATTTTAGAATATAACGGGTTTAAGTGTTGTCTAAACACTCCAAATTCATCCCGAAATCTTACAATTAGTCAAATGCATTGGTTTGTCACACATTATAACCCTAGAAACAAAAACAAAGCTTTTTACTACTTTGAATCAATGTTTTATTGGTTTTAGCCTGTTTCGGGGCAAAATGGGTATAATTGGTGTCTAAACACTCCAAATTCAACCCAAACTCTTATAATTAGTCAAATGCATTGGATTGTTACATATTTTGACCCTAGAAAGAGTAACAAATCTTTTTATTGCTTCGTATCAATGTTTTCTCTCGGTTTTAGCCTGTTTTCTCGGTTTATGCCTATTTTGGGATATAATGGCTTTTAGTGTTGTCTAAACACTCCAAATTCATCCCGAACTCTTAGAATTAGTCAAATGCATTGGTTTGTCAAATATTCTGACCCTAGAAACAGTAACAAAGCTGTTTACTGCTTTGAATCAATATTTTCTCGGTTTTAGCCTGTTTCGGGACAAAATGGGTTTAAGTGTTGGCTAAACACTCTAAATTCATCCCGAACTTTTACAATTAGTCAAATGCATAGAATTTTCACACATTTTGACCCTAGAAACAGTAACAAAGCTGTATACTGCTTTGAATCAATGTTTTCTCGGTTTAGCCTGTTTCGGGACAAAATGGGTATAAGTGGTGTCTAAACACTCCAAATTCATTCCGAACTCTTACAATAAGTCAAACGCATGGGATTGGCACACATTCTGACCCTAGAAACAGTAACAAAGCTGTTTACTGCTTAGAATCAATGTTTTCTTGGTTTTAGCCTGTTTCGGACAAAATGGGTAAAACTGGTGTCTAAACACTCCAAATTCAACCCGAGCTCTTATAATTAGTTAAATGCATTGGATTGTTACATATTTTGACCCTAGAAAGAGTAACATAGCTATTTACTACTTTGAATCAATGTTTTTTCTCTGTTTTAGCCTGTTTTCTAAATTTAAGCCTGTTTTGGGATAAAACAGGTTTAAGTGTTTGTCTAAACACTCCAAATTCAACCCAAACTCTTATAATTAGTCAAATGCATTGGATTGTTACATATTTTGACCCTAGAAAGAGTAACAAATCTTTTTATTGCTTCGAATCAATGTTTTCTCTCGGTTTTAGTCTGTTTTCTTGGTTTATGCCTATTTTGGGATATAACGGCTTTTAGTGTTGTCTAAACACTCTAAATTCATCCTGAACTCTTAGAATTAGCCAAATGCATTGGTTTGTCAAACATTCTGACCCTAGAAACAGTAACAAAGCTGTTTACTGCTTTGAATCAATATTTTCTCGGTTTTAGCCTGTTTCGGGACAAAATGGGTTTAAGTTCTGTCTATACACTCCAAATTCATCCCGAACTTTTACAATTAGTCAAATACATTAAATTTTCACACATTTTGACCCTAGAAACAGTAACAAATCTGTTTACTGCTTCGATACAATGTTTTCTCTGTTTAGCTTGTTACAGGACAAAATGGGTATAAGTGGTGTCTAAACACTCCAAATTCATTCCGAACTCTTACAATTAGTCAAATGCATTGGTTGGTCACACATTCTGACCCTAGAAACATTAACAAAGGTGTTTACTGCCTAAAATCAATGTTTTCTCTCGGTTTTAGCCTGTTTTCTCGGTTTATGCCTATTTTGGGATATAACGGCTTTTAGTGTTGTCTAAACACTCCAAATTCATCCCGAACTCTTAAAATTAGTCAAATGCATTGGATTGGCACACCTTCTGACCCTAGAAACAGTAACAAAGCTGTTTACTGCTTAGAAACAATGTTTTCTCAGTTTTAGCTTGTTTCAGACAAAATGGGTAAAAGTGGTGTCTAAAAACTCCAAATTCAACCCGAGCTCTTATAATTAGTCAAATGCATTTGATTGCTACATATTTTGACCCTAAAAATAGTAACATAGCTGTTTACTACTTCGAATCAATGTTTTCTCTCGGTTTTAGCCTGTTTTCTCGGTTTATGCCTATTTTAGGATATAACGGGTTTAAGTGTTGTCTAAACACTCCAAATTCATCCCGAACTCTTACAGTTAGTCAAATGCATTGGTTTGTCACACATTCTAACCCTAGAAACAGTAACAAAGCTTTTTAGTACTTTGAATCAATGTTTTCTCGGTTTTAGCCTGTTTCGGGACAAAATGGGTATAATTGGTGTCTAAACACTCCAAACTCAACCCAAACTTTTATAATTAGTCAAATGCATTGGATTGTTACATATTTTGACACTAGAAAGAGTAACAAATCTTTTTATTGCTTCGAATCAATGTTTTCTCTCGGTTTTAGCCTGTTTTCTCGGTTTATGCCTATTTTGGGATATAATGGCTTTTAGTGTTGTCTAAACACTCCAAATTCATCCCGAACTCTTAGAATTAGTCAAATGCATTGGTTTGTCAAATATTCTGACCCTAGAAACAGTAACAAAGCTGTTTACTGCTTTGAATCAATATTTTCTCGGTTTTAGCCTGTTTCGGGACAAAATGGGTTTAAGTGTTGGCTAAACACTCTAAATTCATCCCGAACTTTTACAATTAGTCAAATGCATAGAATTTTCACACATTTTGACCCTAGAAACAGTAACAAAGCTGTATACTGCTTTGAATCAATGTTTTCTCGGTTTAGCCTGTTTCGGGACAAAATGGGTATAAGTGGTGTCTAAACACTCCAAATTCATTCCGAACTCTTACAATAAGTCAAACGCATGGGATTGGCACACATTCTGACCCTAGAAACAGTAACTAAGGTGTTTACTGCCTAAAATCAATGTTTTCTCTCGGTTTTAGCCTGTTTTCTCGGTTTATGCCTATTTTGGGATATAACGGCTTTTAGTGTTGTCTAAACACTCCAAATTCATCCCGAACTCTTAAAATTAGTCAAATGCATTGGATTAGCACACCTTCTGACCCTAGAAACAGTAACAAAGCTGTTTACTGCTTAGAAACAATGTTTTCTCAGTTTTAGCTTGTTTCAGACAAAATGGGTAAAAGTGGTGTCTAAAAACTCCAAATTCAACCCGAGCTCTTATAATTAGTCAAATGCATTTGATTGCTACATATTTTGACCCTAAAAATAGTAACATAGCTGTTTACTACTTCGAATCAATGTTTTCTCTCGGTTTTAGCCTGTTTTCTCGGTTTATGCCTATTTTAGGATATAACGGGTTTAAGTGTTGTCTAAACACTCCAAATTCATCCCGAACTCTTACAGTTAGTCAAATGCATTGGTTTGTCACACATTCTAACCCTAGAAACAGTAACAAAGCTTTTTAGTACTTTGAATCAATGTTTTCTCGGTTTTAGCCTGTTTCGGGACAAAATGGGTATAATTGGTGTCTAAACACTCCAAACTCAACCCAAACTTTTATAATTAGTCAAATGCATTGGATTGTTACATATTTTGACACTAGAAAGAGTAACAAATCTTTTTATTGCTTCGAATCAATGTTTTCTCTCGGTTTTAGCCTGTTTTCTCGGTTTATGCCTATTTTGGGATATAATGGCTTTTAGTGTTGTCTAAACACTCCAAATTCATCCCGAACTCTTAGAATTAGTCAAATGCATTGGTTTGTCAAATATTCTGACCCTAGAAACAGTAACAAAGCTGTTTACTGCTTTGAATCAATATTTTCTCGGTTTTAGCCTGTTTCGGGACAAAATGGGTTTAAGTGTTGGCTAAACACTCTAAATTCATCCCGAACTTTTACAATTAGTCAAATGCATAGAATTTTCACACATTTTGACCCTAGAAACAGTAACAAAGCTGTATACTGCTTTGAATCAATGTTTTCTCGGTTTAGCCTGTTTCGGGACAAAATGGGTATAAGTGGTGTCTAAACACTCCAAATTCATTCCGAACTCTTACAATAAGTCAAACGCATGGGATTGGCACACATTCTGACCCTAGAAACAGTAACAAAGCTGTTTACTGCTTAGAATCAATGTTTTCTTGGTTTTAGCCTGTTTCGGACAAAATGGGTAAAACTGGTGTCTAAACACTCCAAATTCAACCCGAGCTCTTATAATTAGTTAAATGCATTGGATTGTTACATATTTTGACCCTAGAAAGAGTAACATAGCTATTTACTACTTTGAATCAATGTTTTTTCTCTGTTTTAGCCTGTTTTCTAAATTTAAGCTTGTTTTGGGATAAAACAGGTTTAAGTGTTTGTCTAAACACTCCAAATTCAACCCAAACTCTTATAATTAGTCAAATGCATTGGATTGTTACATATTTTGACCCTAGAAAGAGTAACAAATCTTTTTATTGCTTCGAATCAATGTTTTCTCTCGGTTTTAGTCTGTTTTCTTGGTTTATGCCTATTTTAGGATATAACGGGTTTAAGTGTTGTCTAAACACTCCAAATTCATCCCGAACTCTTACAGTTAGTCAAATGCATTGGTTTGTCACACATTCTAACCCTAGAAACAGTAACAAAGCTTTTTAGTACTTTGAATCAATGTTTTCTCGGTTTTAGCCTGTTTCGGGACAAAATGGGTATAATTGGTGTCTAAACACTCCAAACTCAACCCAAACTTTTATAATTAGTCAAATGCATTGGATTGTTACATATTTTGACACTAGAAAGAGTAACAAATCTTTTTATTGCTTCGAATCAATGTTTTCTCTCGGTTTTAGCCTGTTTTCTCGGTTTATGCCTATTTTGGGATATAATGGCTTTTAGTGTTGTCTAAACACTCCAAATTCATCCCGAACTCTTAGAATTAGTCAAATGCATTGGTTTGTCAAATATTCTGACCCTAGAAACAGTAACAAAGCTGTTTACTGCTTTGAATCAATATTTTCTCGGTTTTAGCCTGTTTCGGGACAAAATGGGTTTAAGTGTTGGCTAAACACTCTAAATTCATCCCGAACTTTTACAATTAGTCAAATGCATAGAATTTTCACACATTTTGACCCTAGAAACAGTAACAAAGCTGTATACTGCTTTGAATCAATGTTTTCTCGGTTTAGCCTGTTTCGGGACAAAATGGGTATAAGTGGTGTCTAAACACTCCAAATTCATTCCGAACTCTTACAATAAGTCAAACGCATGGGATTGGCACACATTCTGACCCTAGAAACAGTAACAAAGGTGTTTACTGCCTAAAATCAATGTTTTCTCTCGGTTTTAGCCTGTTTTCTCGGTTTATGCCTATTTTGGGATATAACGGCTTTTAGTGTTGTCTAAACACTCCAAATTCATCCCGAACTCTTAAAATTAGTCAAATGCATTGGATTAGCACACCTTCTGACCCTAGAAACAGTAACAAAGCTGTTTACTGCTTAGAAACAATGTTTTCTCAGTTTTAGCTTGTTTCAGACAAAATGGGTAAAAGTGGTGTCTAAAAACTCCAAATTCAACCCGAGCTCTTATAATTAGTCAAATGCATTTGATTGCTACATATTTTGACCCTAAAAATAGTAACATAGCTGTTTACTACTTCGAATCAATGTTTTCTCTCGGTTTTAGCCTGTTTTCTCGGTTTATGCCTATTTTAGGATATAACGGGTTTAAGTGTTGTCTAAACACTCCAAATTCATCCCGAACTCTTACAGTTAGTCAAATGCATTGGTTTGTCACACATTCTAACCCTAGAAACAGTAACAAAGCTTTTTAGTACTTTGAATCAATGTTTTCTCGGTTTTAGCCTGTTTCGGGACAAAATGGGTATAATTGGTGTCTAAACACTCCAAACTCAACCCAAACTTTTATAATTAGTCAAATGCATTGGATTGTTACATATTTTGACACTAGAAAGAGTAACAAATCTTTTTATTGCTTCGAATCAATGTTTTCTCTCGGTTTTAGCCTGTTTTCTCGGTTTATGCCTATTTTGGGATATAATGGCTTTTAGTGTTGTCTAAACACTCCAAATTCATCCCGAACTCTTAGAATTAGTCAAATGCATTGGTTTGTCAAATATTCTGACCCTAGAAACAGTAACAAAGCTGTTTACTGCTTTGAATCAATATTTTCTCGGTTTTAGCCTGTTTCGGGACAAAATGGGTTTAAGTGTTGGCTAAACACTCTAAATTCATCCCGAACTTTTACAATTAGTCAAATGCATAGAATTTTCACACATTTTGACCCTAGAAACAGTAACAAAGCTGTATACTGCTTTGAATCAATGTTTTCTCGGTTTAGCCTGTTTCGGGACAAAATGGGTATAAGTGGTGTCTAAACACTCCAAATTCATTCCGAACTCTTACAATAAGTCAAACGCATGGGATTGGCACACATTCTGACCCTAGAAACAGTAACAAAGGTGTTTACTGCCTAAAATCAATGTTTTCTCTCGGTTTTAGCCTGTTTTCTCGGTTTATGCCTATTTTGGGATATAACGGCTTTTAGTGTTGTCTAAACACTCCTTATTCATCCCGAACTCTTAAAATTAGTCAAATGCATTGGATTAGCACACCTTCTGACCCTAGAAACAGTAACAAAGCTGTTTACTGCTTAGAAACAATGTTTTCTCAGTTTTAGCTTGTTTCAGACAAAATGGGTAAAAGTGGTGTCTAAAAACTCCAAATTCAACCCGAGCTCTTATAATTAGTCAAATGCATTTGATTGCTACATATTTTGACCCTAAAAATAGTAACATAGCTGTTTACTACTTCGAATCAATGTTTTCTCTCGGTTTTAGCCTGTTTTCTCGGTTTATGCCTATTTTAGGATATAACGGGTTTAAGTGTTGTCTAAACACTCCAAATTCATCCCGAACTCTTACAGTTAGTCAAATGCATTGGTTTGTCACACATTCTAACCCTAGAAACAGTAACAAAGCTTTTTAGTACTTTGAATCAATGTTTTCTCGGTTTTAGCCTGTTTCGGGACAAAATGGGTATAATTGGTGTCTAAACACTCCAAACTCAACCCAAACTTTTATAATTAGTCAAATGCATTGGATTGTTACATATTTTGACACTAGAAAGAGTAACAAATCTTTTTATTGCTTCGAATCAATGTTTTCTCTCGGTTTTAGCCTGTTTTCTCGGTTTATGCCTATTTTGGGATATAATGGCTTTTAGTGTTGTCTAAACACTCCAAATTCATCCCGAACTCTTAGAATTAGTCAAATGCATTGGTTTGTCAAATATTCTGACCCTAGAAACAGTAACAAAGCTGTTTACTGCTTTGAATCAATATTTTCTCGGTTTTAGCCTGTTTCGGGACAAAATGGGTTTAAGTGTTGGCTAAACACTCTAAATTCATCCCGAACTTTTACAATTAGTCAAATGCATAGAATTTTCACACATTTTGACCCTAGAAACAGTAACAAAGCTGTATACTGCTTTGAATCAATGTTTTCTCGGTTTAGCCTGTTTCGGGACAAAATGGGTATAAGTGGTGTCTAAACACTCCAAATTCATTCCGAACTCTTACAATAAGTCAAACGCATGGGATTGGCACACATTCTGACCCTAGAAACAGTAACAAAGCTGTTTACTGCTTAGAATCAATGTTTTCTTGGTTTTAGCCTGTTTCGGACAAAATGGGTAAAACTGGTGTCTAAACACTCCAAATTCAACCCGAGCTCTTATAATTAGTTAAATGCATTGGATTGTTACATATTTTGACCCTAGAAAGAGTAACATAGCTATTTACTACTTTGAATCAATGTTTTTTCTCTGTTTTAGCCTGTTTTCTAAATTTAAGCCTGTTTTGGGATAAAACAGGTTTAAGTGTTTGTCTAAACACTCCAAATTCAACCCAAACTCTTATAATTAGTCAAATGCATTGGATTGTTACATATTTTGACCCTAGAAAGAGTAACAAATCTTTTTATTGCTTCGAATCAATGTTTTCTCTCGGTTTTAGTCTGTTTTCTTGGTTTATGCCTATTTTGGGATATAACGGCTTTTAGTGTTGTCTAAACACTCTAAATTCATCCTGAACTCTTAGAATTAGCCAAATGCATTGGTTTGTCAAACATTCTGACCCTAGAAACAGTAACAAAGCTGTTTACTGCTTTGAATCAATATTTTCTCGGTTTTAGCCTGTTTCGGGACAAAATGGGTTTAAGTTCTGTCTATACACTCCAAATTCATCCCGAACTTTTACAATTAGTCAAATACATTGAATTTTCACACATTTTGACCCTAGAAACAGTAACAAATCTGTTTACTGCTTCGATACAATGTTTTCTCTGTTTAGCTTGTTACAGGACAAAATGGGTATAAGTGGTGTCTAAACACTCCAAATTCATTCCGAACTCTTACAATTAGTCAAATGCATTGGTTGGTCACACATTCTGACCCTAGAAACAGTAACAAAGGTGTTTACTGCCTAAAATCAATGTTTTCTCTCGGTTTTAGCCTGTTTTCTCGGTTTATGCCTATTTTGGGATATAACGGCTTTTAGTGTTGTCTAAACACTCCAAATTCATCCCGAACTCTTACAATTAGTCAAATGCATTGGATTGGCACACCTTCTGACCCTAGAAACAGTAACAAAGCTGTTTACTGCTTAGAAACAATGTTTTCTCAGTTTTAGCTTGTTTCAGACAAAATGGGTAAAAGTGGTGTCTAAAAACTCCAAATTAAACCCGAGCTCTTATAATTAGTCAAATGCATTGGATTGCTACATATTTTGACCCTAAAAATAGTAACATAGCTGTTTACTACTTCGAATCAATGTTTTCTCTCGGTTTTAGCCTGTTTTCTCGGTTTATGCCTATTTTAGGATATAACGGGTTTAAGTGTTGTCTAAACACTCCAAATTCATCCCGAACTCTTACAGTTAGTCAAATGCATTGGTTTGTCACACATTCTAACCCTAGAAACAGTAACAAAGCTTTTTAGTACTTTGAATCAATGTTTTCTCGGTTTTAGCCTGTTTCGGGACAAAATGGGTATAATTGGTGTCTAAACACTCCAAACTCAACCCAAACTATTATAATTAGTCAAATGCATTGGATTGTTACATATTTTGACACTAGAAAGAGTAACAAATCTTTTTATTGCTTCGAATCAATGTTTTCTCTCGGTTTTAGCCTGTTTTCTCGGTTTATGCCTATTTTGGGATATAACGGTTTTAGTGTTGTCTAAACACTCCAAATTCATCCCGAACTCTTAGAAATAGTCAAATGCATTGGTTTGTCAAACATTCTGACCCTAGAAACAGTAACAAAGCTGTTTACTGCTTTGAATCAATGTTTTCTCGGTTTTAGCCTGTTTCGGGACAAAATGGGTTTAAGTGTTGTCTAAACCCTCCAAATTCATCCCAAACTTTTACAATTAGTCAAATGCATAGAATTTTCACACATTTTGACCCTAGAAACAGTAACATAGCTGTTTACTGCTTTGAATCAATGTTTTCTCGGTTTAGCCTGTTTCGGGACAAAATGGGTATAAGTGGTGTCTAATCACTCCAAATTCATTCCGAACTCTTACAATAAGTCAAATGCATTGGATTGGCACACCTTCTGACCTTAGAAACAGTAACAAAGCTGTTTACTGCTTAGAAACAATGTTTTCTCAGTTTTAGCCTGTTTCAGACAAAATGGGTAAAAGTGGTGTCTAAACACTCCAAATTCAACTCGAGCTCTTATAATTAGTCAAATGCATTGGATTGCTACAAATTTTGACCCTAGAAATAGTAACATAGCTGTTTACTACTTCGAATCGATGTTTTCTCTCGGTTTTAGCCGGTTTTTTCGGTTTACTGCTTCGATACAATGTTTTCTCGGTTTAGCCTGTTTCGGGACAAAATGGGTATAAGTGGTGTCTAAACACTCCGAATTCATTCCGAACTCTTACAATAAGCCAAATGCATTGGATTGGCACACATTCTGACCCTAGAAACAGTAACAAAGCTGTTTACTACTTAGAATCAATGTTTTCTCGGTTTGAGCCTGTTTCGGGACAAAATGGGTAAAAGTGGTGTCTAAACACTCCAAATTCAACTTGAGCTCTTATAATTAGTCAAATGCATTGGATTGCTACATATTTTGACCCTAGAAATAGTAAAATAGCTGTTTACTACTTCGAATCAATGTTTTCTCTCGGTTTTAGCCTGTTTTTCGGTTTATGCCTATTTTAGAATATAACGGGTTTAATTGTTGTCTAAACACTCCAAATTCATCCCGAAATCTTACAATTAGTCAAATGCATTGGTTTGTCACACATTCTAACCCTAGAAACAGTAACAAAGCTTTTTACTACTTTGAATCAATGTTTTCTCGGTTTTAGCCTGTTTCGGGAAAAAATGGGTATAATTGGTGTCTAAACACTCCAAATTCAACCCAAACTCTTATAATTAGTCAAATGCATTGGATTGTTACATATTTTGACCCTAGAAAGAGTAACAAATCTTTTTATTGCTTCGAATCAATGTTTTCTCTCGGTTTTAGCCTGTTTTCTCGGTTTATGCCTATTTTGGGATATAACGGCTTTTAGTGTTGTCTAAACACTCCAAATTCATCCCGAACTCTTAGAATTAGTCAAATGCATTGGTTTTGTCACACATTCTGACCCTAGAAACAGTAACAAAGCTGTGTACTGCTTTGAATCAATGTTTTCTCGGTTTTAGCATGTTTCGGGACAAAATGGGTTTAAGTGTTGTCTAAACACTCCAAATTCATCCCAAACTTTTACAATCAGTCAAATACATTGAATTTTCACACATTTTGACCCTAGAAACAGTAACAAAGCTGTTTACTGCTTCGATACAATATTTTCTCTGTTTAGCTTGTTTCGGGACAAAATGGGTATAAATGGTGTCTAAACACTCCAAATTCATTCTGAACTCTTACAATAAGTCAAATGCATTGGATTGGCACACCTTCTGACCCTAGAAAGAGTAACAAAGCTGTTTACTGCTTAGAATCAATGTTTTCTCGGTTTTAGCCTGTTTCGGGACACAATGGGTAAAAGTGGTGTCTAAACACTCCAAATTCAACCCGAGCTCTTATAATTAGTCAAATACATTGGATTGTTACATATTTTGACCCTAGAAAGAGTAACATCGCTGTTTACTACTTTGAATCAATGTTTTCTCTCTGTTTTAGCCTGTTTTCTAGATTTAAGCTTGTTTTGGGATAAAACGGGTTTAAGTGTTGTCTAAACACTCCAAATTCAATTCAAACTCTTATAATTAGTCAAATGCATTGCATTGTTACATATTTTGATCCTAGAAAGAGTAACAAATCTTTTTATTGCTTCGAATCAATGTTTTCTCTCGGTTTTAGTCTGTTTTCTTGGTTTATGCCTATTTTGGAATATAACAGCTTTTAATGTTGTCTAAACACTCTAAATTCATCCCGAACTCTTAGAATTAGTCAAATGCATTGGTTTGTCAAACATTCTGACCCTAGAAACAGTAACAAAGCTGATTAATGCTTTGAATCAATATTTTCTCGGTTTTAGCCTGTTTCGGGACAAAATGGGTTTAAGTTCTGTCTATACACTCCAAATTCATCCCGAACTTTTACAATTAGTCAAATACATTGAATTTTCACACATTTTGACCCTAAAAACAGTAACAAAGCTGTTTACTGCTTCGATACAATGTTTTCTCGGTTTAGCCTATTTCGGGACAAAATGGGTATAAGTGGTGTCTAAACACTCCAAATTCATTCTGAACTCTTACAATAAGTCAAATGCATTGGATTGGCACACCTTCTGACCTTAGAAACAGTAACAAAGCTGTTTACTGCTTAGAAACAATGTTTTCTCAGTTTTAGCCTGATTCAGACAAAATGGGTAAAAGTGGTGTCTAAACACTCCAAATTCAACTCGAGCTCTTATAATTAGTCAAATGCATTGGATTGCTACAAATTTTGACCCTAGAAATAGTAACATAGCTGTTTACTACTTCGAATCGATGTTTTCTCTCGGTTTTAGCCTGTTTTCTCGGTTTACTGCTTCGATACAATGTTTTCTCGGTTTAGCCTGTTTCGGGACAAAATGGGTATAAGTGGTGTCTAAACACTCCAAATTCATTCCGAACTCTTACAATAAGCCAAATGCATTGGATTGGCACACATTCTGACCCTAGAAACAGTAACAAAGCTGTTTACTGCTTAGAATCAATGTTTTCTCGGTTTGAGCCTGTTTCGGGACAAAATGGGTAAAAGTGGTGTCTAAACACTCCAAATTCAACTTGAGCTCTTATAATTAGTTAAATGCATTGGATTGCTACATATTTTGACCCTAGAAATAGTAAAATAGCTGTTTACTACTTCGAATCAATGTTTTCTCTCGGTTTTAGCCTGTTTTTCGGTTTATGCCTATTTTAGAATATAACGGGTTTAATTGTTGTCTAAACACTCCAAATTCATCCCGAAATCTTACAATTAGTCAAATGCATTGGTTTGTCACACATTCTAACCCTAGAAACAGTAACAAAGCTTTTTAGTACTTTGAATCAATGTTTTCTCGGTTTTAGCCTGTTTCGGGACAAAATGGATATAATTGGTGTCTAAACACTCCAAATTCAACCCAAACTCTTATAATTAGTCAAATGCATTGGATTGTTACATATTTTGACCCTAAAAAGAGTAACAAATCTTTTTATTGCTTCGAATCAATATTTTCTCTCGGTTTTAGCCTGTTTTCTCGGTTTATGCCTATTTTGGGATATAACAGCTTTTAGTGTTGTCTAAACACTCCAAATTCATCCCAAACTCTTAGAATTAGTCAAATGCATTGGTTTGTCACACATGCTGACCCTAGAAACAGTAACAAAGCTGTTTACTGCTTTGAATCAATGTTTTCTTGCTTTTAGCATGTTTCGGGACAAAAGTGTTGTCGAATCGATGTTTTCTCTCGGTTTTAGCCTGTTTTCTCGGTTTACTGCTTCGATACAATGTTTTCTCGGTTTAGCCTGTTTCGGGACAAAATGGGTATAAGTGGTGTCTAAACACTCCAAATTCATTCCGAACTCTTACAATAAGCCAAATGCATTGGATTGGCACACATTCTGACCCTAGAAACAGTAACAAAGCTGTTTACTGCTTAGAATCAATGTTTTCTCGGTTTGAGCCTGTTTCGGGACAAAATGGGTAAAAGTGGTGTCTAAACACTCCAAATTCAACTTGAGCTCTTATAATTAGTCAAATGCATTGGATTGCTACATATTTTGACCCTAGAAATAGTAAAATAGCTGTTTACTACTTCGAATCAATGTTTTCTCTCGGTTTTAGCCTGTTTTTCGGTTTATGCCTATTTTAGAATATAACGGGTTTAATTGTTGTCTAAACACTCCAAATTCATCCCGAAATCTTACAATTAGTCAAATGCATTGGTTTGTCACACATTCTAACCCTAGAAACAGTAACAAAGCTTTTTACTACTTTGAATCAATGTTTTCTCGGTTTTAGCCTGTTTCGGGGAAAAATGGGTATAATTGGTGTCTAAACACTCCAAATATAACCCAAACTCTTATAATTAGTCAAATGCATTCGATTGTTACATATTTTGACCCTAGAAAGAGTAACAAATCTTTTTATTGCTTCGAATCAATGTTTTCTCTCGGTTTTAGCCTGTTTTCTCGGTTTATGCCTATTTTGGGATATAACGGCTTTTAGTGTTGTCTAAACACTCCAAATTCATCCCGAACTCTTAGAAATAGTCAAATGCATTGGTTTGTCAAAAATTCTGACCCTAGAAACAGTAACAAAGCTGTTTACTGCTTTGAATCAATGTTTTCTCGGTTTTAGCCTGTTTCGGGACAAAATGGGTTTAAGTGTTGTCTAAACCCTCCAAATTCATCCCAAACTTTTACAATTAGTCAAATGCATAGAATTTTCACACATTTTGACCCTAGAAACAGTAACATAGCTGTTTACTGCTTTGAATCAATGTTTTCTCGGTTTAGCCTGTTTCGGGACAAAATGGGTATAAGTGGTGTCTAAACACTCCAAATTCATTCCGAACTCTTACAATAAGTCAAATGCATTGGATTGGCACACCTTCTGACCTTAGAAACAGTAACAAAGCTGTTTACTGCTTAGAAACAATGTTTTCTCAGTTTTAGCCTGTTTCAGACAAAATGGGTAAAAGTGGTGTCTAAACACTCCAAATTCAACTCGAGCTCTTATAATTAGTCAAATGCATTGGATTGCTACAAATTTTGACCCTAGAAATAGTAACATAGCTGTTTACTACTTCGAATCGTTGTTTTCTCTCGGTTTTAGCCTGTTTTCTCGGTTTACTGCTTCGATACAATGTTTTCTCGGTTTAGCCTGTTTCGGGACAAAATGGGTATAAGTGGTGTCTAAACACTCCAAATTCATTCCGAACTCTTACAATAAGCCAAATGCATTGGATTGGCACACATTCTGACCCTAGAAACAGTAACAAAGCTGTTTACTGCTTAGAATCAATGTTTTCTCGGTTTGAGCCTGTTTCGGGACAAAATGGGTAAAAGTGGTGTCTAAACACTCCAAATTCAACTTGAGCTCTTATAATTAGTCAAATGCATTGGATTGCTACATATTTTGACCCTAGAAATAGTAAAATAGCTGTTTACTACTTCGAATCAATGTTTTCTCTCGGTTTTAGCCTGTTTTTCGGTTTATGCCTATTTTAGAATATAACGGGTTTAATTGTTGTCTAAACACTCCAAATTCATCCCGAAATCTTACAATTAGTCAAATGCATTGGTTTGTTACACATTCTAACCCTAGAAACAGTAACAAAGCTTTTTACTACTTTGAATCAATGTTTTCTCGGTTTTAGCCTGTTTCGGGGAAAAATGGGTATAATTGGTGTCTAAACACTCCAAATTCAACCCAAACTCTTATAATTAGTAAAATGCATTGGATTGTTACATATTTTGACCCTAGAAAGAGTAACAAATCTTTTTATTGCTTCGAATCAATGTTTTCTCTCGGTTTTAGCCTGTTTTCTCGGTTTATGCCTATTTTGGGATATAACGGCTTTTAGTGTTGTCTAAACACTCCAAATTCATCCCGAACTCTTAGAAATAGTCAAATGCATTGGTTTGTCAAAAATTCTGACCCTAGAAACAGTAACAAAGCTGTTTACTGCTTTGAATCAATGTTTTCTCGGTTTTAGCCTGTTTCGGGACAAAATGGGTTTAAGTGTTGTCTAAACCCTCCAAATTCATCCCAAACTTTTACAATTAGTCAAATGCATAGAATTTTCACACATTTTGACCCTAGAAACAGTAACATAGCTGTTTACTGCTTTGAATCAATGTTTTCTCGGTTTAGCCTGTTTCGGGACAAAATGGGTATAAGTGGTGTCTAAACACTCCCAATTCATTCCGAACTCTTACAATAAGTCAAATGCATTGGATTGGCACACCTTCTGACCTTAGAAACAGTAACAAAGCTGTTTACTGCTTAGAAACAATGTTTTCTCAGTTTTAGCCTGTTTCAGACAAAATGGGTAAAAGTGGTGTCTAAACACTCCAAATTCAACTCGAGCTCTTATAATTAGTCAAATGCATTGGATTGCTACAAATTTTGACCCTAGAAATAGTAACATAGCTGTTTACTACTTCGAATCGATGTTTTCTCTCGGTTTTAGCCTGTTTTCTCGGTTTATGCCTATTTTAGGATATAACGGGTTTAAGTGTTGTCTAAACACTCCAAATTCATCCCGAACTCTTACAATTAGTCAAATGCATTGGTTTGTCACACATTCTAACCCTAGAAACAGTAACAAAGCTTTTTAGTACTTTGAATCAATGTTTTCTCGGTTTTAGCCTGTTTCAGGACAAAATGGGTATAATTGGTGTCTACACACTCCAAATTCAACCCAAACTCTTATAATTAGTCAAATGCATTGGATTGTTACATATTTTGACACTAGAAAGAGTAACAAATCTTTTTATTGCTTCGAATCAATGTTTTCTCTCGGTTTTATCCTGTTTTCTCGGTTTATGCCTATTTTGGGATATAACGGCTTTTAGGGTTGTCTAAACACTCCAAATTCATCCCGAACTCTTAGAAATAGTCAAATGCATTGGTTTGTAAAAAATTCTGACCCTAGAAACAGTAACAAAGCTGTTTACTGCTTTGAATCAATATTTTCTTGGTTTTAGCCTGTTTCGGGACAAAATGGGTTTACGTGTTGTCTAAACCCTCCAAATTCATCCCAAACTTTTACAATTAGTCAAATGCATAGAATTTTCACACATTTTGACCCTAGAAACAGTAACATAGCTGTTTACTGCTTTGAATCAATGTTTTCTCGGTTTAGCCTGTTTCGGGACAAAATGGGTATAAGTGGTGTCTAAACACTCCAAATTCATTCCGAACTCTTACAATAAGTCAATTGCATTGGATTGGCACACCTTCTGACCTTAGAAACAGTAACAAAGCTGTTTACTGCTTAGAAACAATGTTTTCTCAGTTTTAGCCTGTTTTAGACAAAATGGGTAAAAGTGGTGTCTAAACACTCCAAATTCAACTCGAGCTCTTATAATTAGTCAAATGCATTGGATTGCTACAAATTTTGACCCTAGAAATAGTAACATAGCTGTTTACTACTTCAAATCGATGTTTTCTCTCGGTTTTAGCCTGTTTTCTCGGTTTACTGCTTCGATACAATGTTTTCTCGGTTTAGCCTGTTTCGGGACAAAATGGGTATAAGTGGTGTCTAAACACTCCAAATTCATTCCGAACTCTTACAATAAGCCAAATGCATTGGATTGGCACACATTCTGACCCTAGAAACAGTAACAAAGCTGTTTACTGCTTAGAATCAATGTTTTCTCGGTTTGAGCCTGTTTCGGGACAAAATGGGTAAAAGTGGTGTCTAAACACTCCAAATTCAACTTGAGCTCTTATAATTAGTCAAATGCATTGGATTGCTACATATTTTGACCCTAGAAATAGTAAAATAGCTGTTTACTACTTCGAATCAATGTTTTCTCTCGGTTTTAGCCTGTTTTTCGGTTTATGCCTATTTTAGAATATAACGGGTTTAATTGTTGTCTAAACACTCCAAATTCATCCCGAAATCTTACAATTAGTCAAATGCATTGGTTTGTCACACATTCTAACCCTAGAAACAGTAACAAAGCTTTTTACTACTTTGAATCAATGTTTTCTCGGTTTTAGCCTGTTTTGGGGAAAAATGGGTATAATTGGTGTCTAAACACTCCAAATTCAACCCAAACTCTTATAATTAGTCAAATGCATTGGATTGTTACATATTTTGACCCTAGAAAGAGTAACGAATCTTTTTATTGCTTCGAATCAATGTTTTCTCTCGGTTTTAGCCTGTTTTCTCGGTTTATGCCTATTTGGGATATAACGGCTCTTAGTGTTGTCTAAACACTCCAAATTCATCCCAAACTCTTAGAAATAGTCAAATGCATTGGTTTGTCAAAAATTCTGACCCTAGAAACAGTAACAAAGCTGTTTACTGCTTTGAATCAATGTTTTCTCAGTTTTAGCCTGTTTCGGGACAAAATGGGTTTAAGTGTTGTCTAAACCCTCCAAATTCATCCCAAACTTTTACAATTAGTCAAATGCATAGAATTTTCACACATTTTGACCCTAGAAACAGTAACATAGCTGTTTACTGCTTTGAATCAATGTTTTCTCGGTTTAGCCTGTTTCGGGACAAAATGGGTATAAGTGGTGTCTAAACACTCCAAATTCATTCCGAACTCTTACAATAAGTCAAATGCATTGGATTGGCACACCTTCTGACCTTAGAAACAGTAACAAAGCTGTTTACTGCTTAGAAACAATGTTTTCTCAGTTTTAGCCTGTTTCAGACAAAATAGGTAAAAGTGGTGTCTAAACAGTCCAAATTCAACTCGAGCTCTTATAATTAGTCAAATGCATTTGATTGCTACAAATTTTGACCCTAGAAATAGTAACATAGCTGTTTACTACTTCGAATCGATGTTTTCTCTCGGTTTTAGCCTGTTTTCTCGGTTTATGCCTATTTTAGGATATAACGGGTTTAAGTGTTGTCTAAACACTCCAAATTCATCCCGAACTCTTACAATTAGTCAAATGCATTGGTTTGTCACACATTCTAACCCTAGAAACAGTAACAAAGCTTTTTAGTACTTTGAATCAATGTTTTCTCGGTTTTAGCCTGTTTCGGGACAAAATGGGTATAATTGGTGTCTAAACACTCCAAATTCAACCCAAACTCTTATAATTAGTCAAATGCATTGGATTGTTACATATTTTGACACTAGAAAGAGTAACAAATCTTTTTATTGCTTCGAATCAATGTTTTCTCTCGGTTTTAGCCTATTTTCTCGGTTTATGCCTATTTTGGGATATAACGGCTTTTAGTGTTGTCTAAACACTCCAAATTCATCCCGAACTCTTAGAAATAGTCAAATGCATTGGTTTGTCAAAAATTCTGACCCTAGAAACAGTAACAAAGCTGTTTACTGCTTTGAATCAATATTTTCTTGGTTTTAGCCTGTTTCGGGACAAAATGGGTTTAAGTGTTGTCTAAACCCTCCAAATTCATCCCAAACTTTTACAATTAGTCAAATGCATAGAATTTTCACACATTTTGACCCTAGAAACAGTAACATAGCTGTTTACTGCTTTGAATCAATGTTTTCTCGGTTTAGCCTGTTTCGGGACAAAATGGGTATAAGTGGTGTCTAAACACTCCAAATTCATTCCGAACTCTTACAATAAGCCAAATGCATTGGATTGGCACACATTCTGACCCTAGAAACAGTAACAAAGCTGTTTACTGCTTAGAATCAATGTTTTCTCGGTTTGAGCCTGTTTCGGGACAAAATGGGTAAAAGTGGTGTCTAAACACTCCAAATTCAACTTGAGCTCTTATAATTAGTCAAATGCATTGGATTGCTACATATTTTGACCCTAGAAATAGTAAAATAGCTGTTTACTACTTCGAATCAATGTTTTCTCTCGGTTTTAGCCTGTTTTTCGGTTTATGCCTATTTTAGAATATAACGGGTTTAATTGTTGTCTAAACACTCCAAATTCATCCCGAAATCTTACAATTAGTCAAATGCATTGGTTTGTCACACATTCTAACCCTAGAAACAGTAACAAAGCTTTTTACTACTTTGAATCAATGTTTTCTCGGTTTTAGCCTGTTTCGGGAAAAAATGGGTATAATTGGTGTCTAAACACTCCAAATTCAACCCAAACTCTTATAATTAGTCAAATGCATTGGATTGTTACATATTTTGACCCTAGAAAGAGTAACAAATCTTTTTATTGCCTAAAATCAATGTTTTCTCTCGGTTTTAGCCTGTTTTCTCGGTTTATGCCTATTTTGGGATATAACGGCTTTTAGTGTTGTCTAAACACTCCAAATTCATCCCGAACTCTTAGAATTAGTCAAATGCATTGGTTTGTCACACATGCTGACCCTAGAAACAGTAACAAAGCTGTTTACTGCTTTGAATCAATGTTTTCTCGCTTTTAGCATGTTTCGGGACAAAATGGGTTTAAGTGTTGTCTAAACACTCCAAATTCATCCCAAACTTTTACAATCAGTCAAATACATTGAATTTTCACACATTTTGACCCTAGAAACAGTAACAAAGCTGTATACTGCTTCGATACAATATTTTCTCTGTTTAGCTTGTTTCGGGACAAAATGGGTATAAATGGTGTCTAAACACTCCAAATTCATTCTGAACTCTTACAATAAGTCAAATGCATTGGATTGGCACACCTTCTGACCCTAGAAACAGTAACAAAGCTGTTTACTGCTTAGAATCAATGTTTTCTCGGTTTTAGCCTGTTTCGGGACACAATGGGTAAAAGTGGTGTCTAAACACTCCAAATTCAACCGAGCTCTGATAATTAGTCAAATGCATTGGATTGTTACATATTTTGACCCTAGAAAGAGTAACATCGCTGTTTACTACTTTGAATCAATGTTTTCTCTCTGTTTTAGCCTGTTTTCTAGATTTAAGCTTGTTTTGGGATAAAACGGGTTTATGTGTTGTCTAAACACTCCAAATTCAATCCAAACTCTTATAATTAGTCAAATGCATTGCATTGTTACATATTTTGATCCTAGAAAGAGTAACAAATCTTTTTATTGCTTCGAAACAATGTTTTCTCTCGGTTTTAGTCTGTTTTCTTGGTTTATGCCTATTTTGGGATATAACGGCTTTTAGCGTTGTCTAAACACTCCAAATTCATCCCGAACTCTTAGAATTAGTCAAATGCATTGGTTTGTCAAACATTCTGACCCTAGAAACAGTAACAAAGCTGTTTACTGCTTTGAATCAATATTTTCTCGGTTTTAGCCTGTTTCTTGAGAAAATGGGTTTAGGTGTTGTCTAAACACTCCAAATTCATCCCGAACTTTTACAATTAGTTAAATACATTGAATTTTCACACATTTTGACCCTAGAAACAGTAACAAAGCTGTTTACTGCTTCGATACAATGTTTTCTCTGTTTAGCTTGTTTCGGGACAAAATGGGTATAGGTGGTGTCTAAACACTCCAAATTCATTCCGAACTCTTACAATTAGTCAAATGCATTGGTTTGTCATAAATTCTGACCCTAGAAACAGTAACAAAGCTGTTTACTGCTTTCAATCAATGTTTTCTCGGTTTTAGCATGTTTCGGGACAAAATGGGTTTAAGTGTTGTCTAAACACTCCAAATTCATCCCGAACTTTTACAATTAGTCAAATACATTGAATTTTCACACATTTTGACCCTAGAAACAGTAACAAAGCTGTTTACTGTTTCGATACAATGTTTTCTCTGTTTAGCTTGTTTCGGGACAAAATAGGTATAAGTGGTGTCTAAACACTCCAAATTCATTCCAAACTCTTACAATAAGTCAAATGCATTGGATTGGCACACCTTCTGACCCTAGAAACAGTAACAAAGCTGTTTACTGCTTAGAATCAATGTTTTCTCGGTTTTAGCCTTTTCGGGACACAATGGGTAAAAGTGGTGTCTAAACACTCCAAATTCATCCCGAACTTTTACAATTAGTCAAATACATTGAATTTTCACACATTTTGACCCTAGAAACAGTAACAAAGCTGTTTACTGCTTCGATACAATGTTTTCTCTGTTTAGCTTGTTTCGGGACAAAATGGGTATAAGTGGTGTCTAAACACTCCAAATTCATTCCGAACTCTTACAATAAGTCAAATGCATTGGATTGGCACACCTTCTGACCCTAGAAACAGTAACAAAGCTGTTTACTGCTTAGAATCAGTGTTTTCTCGGTTTTAGCCTTTTTCGGGACACAATGGGTAAAAGTGGTGTCTAAACACTCCAAATTCATCCCGAACTTTTACAATTAGTCAACTACATTGAATTTTCACACATTTTGACCCTAGAAACAGTAACAAAGCTGTTTACTGCTTCGATACAATGTTTTCTCTGTTTAGCTTGTTTCGGGACAAAATGGGTATAAGTGGTGTCTAAACATTCCAAATTCATTCCGAACTCTTACAATAAGTCAAATGCATTGGATTGGCACACCTTCTGACCCTAGAAACAGTAACAAAGCTGTTTACTGCTTAGAATCAATGTTTTCTCGGTTTTAGCCTTTTTCGGGACACAATGGGTAAAAGTGGTGTCTAAACACTCCAAATTCATCCCAAGCTCTTATAATTAGTCAAAAGCATTGGATTGTTACATATTTGACCCTAGAAAGAGTAACAAGCTGTTTACTACTTCGAATCAATGTTTTCTCTCTGTTTTAGCCTGTTTTCTAGATTTAAGCCTCTTTTGGGATAAAACGGGTTTAAGTGTTGTCTAAACACTCCAAATTCAACCCAAACTCTTATAATTAGTCAAATGCATTGGATTGTTACATATTTTGACCCTAGAAAGAGTAACAAATCATTTTATTGCTTCGAATCAATGTTTTCTCTCGGTTTTAGTCTGTTTTCTCGGTTTATGCCTATTTTGGGATATAACGGCTTTTAGTGTTGTCTAAACACTCCAAATTCATCCCGAAATCTTAGAATTAGTCAAATGCATTGGTTTGTCAAACATTCTGACCCTAGAAACAGTAACAAAGCTGTTTACTGCTTTGAATCAATATTTTCTCGGTTTTAGCCTGTTTCTTGACAAAATGGGTTTAAGTGTTGTCTAAACACTCCAAATTCATCCCGAACTTTTACAATTAGTTAAATACATTGAATTTTGACACATTTTGACCCTAGAAACAGTAACAAAGCTGTTTACTGCATTGATACAATGTTTTCTCTGTTTAGCTTGTTTCGGGACAAAATGGGTATAGGTGGTGTCTAAACACTCCCAATTCATTCCGAACTCTTACAATTAGACAAATGCATTGGTTTGTCACACATTCTGACCCTAGAAACAGTAACAAAGCTGTTTACTGCTTTGAATCAATGTTTTCTCGGTTTTAGCCTGTTTCGGGACAAAATGGGTTTAAGTGTTGTCTAAACACTCCAAATTCATCCCGAACTTTTACAATTAGTCAAATACATTGAATTTTCACACATTTTGACCCTAGAAACAGTAACAAAGCTGTTTACTGCTTCGATACAATGTTTTCTCTGTTTAGCTTGTTTCGGGACAAAATAGGTATAAGTGGTGTCTAAACACTCCAAATTCATTCCGAACTCTTACAATAAGTCAAATGCATTGGATTGGCACACCTTCTGACCCTAGAAACAGTAACAAAGCTGTTTACTGCTTAGAATCAATGTTTTCTCGGTTTTCGCCTGTTTCGGGACACAATGGGTAAACGTGGTGTCTAAACACTCCAAATTCAACCCAAGCTCTTATAATTAGTCAAATGCATTGGATTGTTACATATTTTGACCCTAGAAAGAGTAACATAGCTGTTTACTACTTCGAATCAATGTTTTCTCCCTGTTTTAGCCTGTTTTCTAGATTTAAGCCTGTTTTGGGATAAAACGGGTTTAAGTGTTGTCTAAACACTCCAAATTCAACCCAAACTCTTATAATTAGTCAAATGCATTGGATTGTTAAATATTTTGACCCTAGAAAGAGTAAAAAATCTTTTTATTGCTTCGAATCATTGTTTTCTCTTGGTTTTAGTCTGTTTTCTCGGTTTATGCCTATTTTGGGATATAACGGCTTTTAGTGTTGTCTAAACACTCCAAATTCATCCCGAACTCTTAGAATTAGTCAAATGCATTGGTTTGTCAAACATTCTGACCCTAGAAACAGTAACAAAGCTGTTTACTGCTTTGAATCAATATTTTCTCGGTATTTGCCTGTTTCGGGACAAAATGGGTTTAAGTGTTGTCTAAACAGTCCAAATTCATCCCGAACTTTTACAATTAGTCAAATACATTGAATTTTCACACATTTTGACCCTAGAAACAGTAACAAAGCTGTTTACTGCTTCGATACAATGTTTGCTCTGTTTAGCTTGTTTCGGGACAAAATGGGTATAAGTGGTGTCTAAACACTCCAAATTCATTCCGAACTCTTACAATAAGTCAAATGCATTGGATTGGCACACCTTCTGACCCTAGAAACAGTAACAAAGCTGTTTACTGCTTAGAATCAATGTTTTCTCGGTTTTAGCCTGTTTCGGGACACAATGGGTAAAAGTGGTGTCTAAACACTCCAAATTCATCCCAAGCTCTTATAATTAGTTAAATGCATTGGACTGTTACATATTTTGACCCTAGAAAGAGTAACATAGCTGTTTACTACTTCGAATCAATGTTTTCTCCCTGTTTTAGCCTGTTTTCTAGAATTAAGCCTATTTTGGGATAAAACGGGTTTAAGTGTTGTCTAAACACTCCAAATTCAACCCAAACTCTTATAATTAGTCAAATGCATTGGACTGTTACATATTTTGACCCTAGAAAGAGTAACAAATCTTTTTATTGCTTCGAATCATTGTTTTCTCTCGGTTTTAGTCTGTTTTCTCGGTTTATGCCTATTTTGGGATATAACGGCTTTTAGTGTTGTCTAAACACTCCAAATTCATCCTGAACTCTTAGAATTAGTCAAATGCATTGGTTTGTCAAACATTCTGACCCTAGAAACAGTAACAAAGCTGTTTACTGCTTTGAATCAATATTTTCTCGGTTTTTGCCTGTTTCGGGACAAAATGGGTTTAAGTGTTGTCTAAACACTCCAAATTCATCCCGAACTTTTACAATTAGTCAAATACATTGAATTTTCACACATTTTGACCCTAGAAACAGTAACAAAGCTGTTTACTGCTTTGATACAATGTTTTCTCTGTTTAGCTTGTTTCGGGACAAAATGGGTATAAGTGGTGTCTAAACACTCCAAATTCATTCCGAACTCTTACAATTAGTCAAATGCATTGGTTTGTCACACATTCTGACCCTAGAAACAGTAACAAAGCTGTTTACTGCTTTGAATCAACGTTTTCTCGGTTTGAGCCTGTTTCGGGACAAAATAGGTTTAAGTGTTGTCTAACACTCCAAATTCATCCCGAACTTTTAAAATTAGTCAAATACATTGAATTTTCACACATTTTGACCCTAGAAACAGTAACAAAGCTGTTTACTGCTTCGATACAATGTTTTCTCTGTTTAGCTTGTTTCGGGAAAAAATGGGTATAAGTGGTGTCTAAACACTCCAAATTCATTCCGAACTCTTACAATTAGTCAAATGCATTGGTTTGTCACACATTCTGACCCTAGAAACAGTAACAAAGCTGTTTACTGCTTTGAATCAATGTTTTCTCGGTTTTAGCCTGTTTCGGGACAAAATGGGTTTAAGTGTTGTCTAAACACTCCAAATTCATCCCGAACTTTTACAATTAGTCAAATACATTGAATTTTCACACATTTTGACCCTAGAAACAGTAACAAAGCTGTTTACTGCTTCGATACAATGTTTTCTCTGTTTAGCTTGTTTCGGGACAAAATGGGTATAAGTGGTGTCTAAACACTCCAAATTCATTCCGAACTCTTACAATAAGTCAAATGCATTGGATTGGCACACCTTCTGACCCTAGAAACAGTAGCACCTTCTGACCTTTAGAATCAATGTTTTCTCGGTTTTAGCCTGTTTCGGGACACAATGGGTAAACGTGGTGTCTAAACACTCCAAATTCAACCCAAGCTCTTATAATTAGTCAAATGCATTGGACTGTTACATATTTTGACCCTAGAAAGAGTAACATAGCTGTTTACTACTTCGAATCAATGTTTTCTCCCTGTTTTAGCCTGTTTTCTAGATTTAAGCCTGTTTTGGGATAAAACGGGTTTAAGTGTTGTCTAAACACTCCAAATTTAACCCAAACTCTTATAATTAGTCAAATGCATTGGATTGTTACATATTTTGACCCTAGAAAGAGTAACAAATCATTTTATTGCTTCGAATCAATGTTTTCTCTCGGTTTTAGTCTGTTTTCTCGGTTTATGCCTATTTTGGGATATAACGGCTTTTAGTGTTGTCTAAACACTCCAAATTCATCCCGAAATCTTAGAATTAGTCAAATGCATTGGTTTGTCAAACATTCTGACCCTAGAAACAGTAACAAAGCTGTTTACTGCTTTGAATCAATATTTTCTCGGTTTTTGCCTGTTTCGGGACAAAATGGGTTTAAGTGTTGTCTAAACACTCCAAATTCATCCCGAACTTTTACAATTAGTCAAATACATTGAATTTTCACACATTTTGACCCTAGAAACAGTAACAAAGCTGTTTACTGCTTCGATACAATATTTTCTCTGTTTAGCTTGTTTCGGGACAAAATGGGTATAGGTGGTGTCTAAACACTCCAAATTCATTCCGAACTCTTACAATTAGTCAAATGCATTGGTTTGTCACACATTCTGACCCTAGAAACAGTAATGAATGTTTTCTCGGTTTTAGCATGTTTCGGGACAAAATGGGTTTAAGTGTTGTCTAAACACTCCAAATTCATCCCGAACTTTTACAATTAGTCAAATACATTGAATTTTCACACATTTTGACCCTAGAAACAGTAACAAAGCTATTTACTGCTTCGATACAATGTTTTCTCTGTTTAGCTTGTTTCGGGACAAAATGGGTATAAGTGGTGTCTAAACACTCCAAATTCATTCCGAACTCTTACAATAAGTCAAATGCATTGGATTGGCACACCTTCTGACCCTAGAAACAGTAACAAAGCTGTTTACTGCTTAGAATCAATGTTTTCTCGGTTTTAGCCTTTTCGGGACACAATGGGTAAAAGTGGTGTCTAAACACTCCAAATTCATCCCAAGCTCTTATAATTAGTCAAAAGCATTGGATTGTTACATATTTTGACCCTAGAAAGAGTAACAAGCTGTTTACTACTTCGAATCAATGTTTTCTCTCTGTTTTAGCCTGTTTTCTAGATTTAAGCCTGTTTTGGGATAAAACGGGTTTAAGTGTTGTCTAAACACTCCAAATTCAACCCAAACTCTTATAATTAGTCAAATGCATTGGATTGTTACATATTTTGACCCTAGAAAGAGTAACAAATCTTTTTATTGCTTCGAATCATTGTTTTCTCTCGGTTTTAGTCTGTTTTCTCGGTTTATGCCTATTTTGGGATATAACGGCTTTTAGTGGTGTCTAAACACTCCAAATTCATTCCGAACTCTTACAATTAGTCAAATGCATTGGTTTGTCACACATTCTGACCCTAGAAACAGTAACAAAGCTGTTTACTGCTTTGAATCAATGTTTTCTCGGTTCTAGCCTGTTTCGGGACAAAATGGGTTTAAGTGTTGTCTAACACTCCAAATTCATCCCAAACTTTTAAAATTAGTCAAATACATTGAATTTTCACACATTTTGACCCTAGAAACAGTAACAAAGCTGTTTACTGCTTCGATACAATGTTTTCTCTGTTTAGCTTGTTTCGGGACAAAATGGGTATAAGTGGTGTCTAAACACTCCAAATTCATTCCGAACTCTTACAATTAGTCAAATGCATTGGTTTGTCACACATTCTGACCCTAGAAACAGTAACAAAGCTGTTTACTGCTTTGAATCAATGTTTTCTCGGTTTTAGCCTGTTTCGGGACAAAATAGGTTTAAGTGTTGTCTAAACACTCCAAATTCATCCCGAACTTTTACAATTAGTCAAATACATTGAATTTTCACACATTTTGACCCTAGAAATAGTAACAAAGCTGTTTACTGCTTTGATACAATGTTTTCTCTGTTTAGCTTGTTTCGGGACAAAATGGGTATAAGTGGTGTCTAAACACTCCAAATTCATTCCGAACTCTTACAATAAGTCAAATGCATTGGATTGGCACACCTTCTGACCCTAGAAACAGTAACAAAGCTGTTTACTGCTTAGAATCAATGTTTTCTCGGTTTGAGCCTATTTCGGGACACAATGGGTAAAAGTGGTGTCTAAACACTCCAAATTCAACCCGAGCTCTTATAATTAGTCAAATGCATTGGATTGTTACATATTTTGACCCTAGAAAGAGTAACATAGCTGTTTACTACTTCGAATCAATGATTTCTCTCTGTTTTAGCCTGTTTTCTAGATTTAAGCCTGTTTTGGGATAAAACGGGTTTAAATGTTGTGTAAACACTCCAAATTCAACCCAAACTCTTATAATTAGTCAAATGCATTGGATTGTTACATATTTTGACCCTAGAAAGAGTAAAAAATCTTTTTATTGCTTCGAATCATTGTTTTCTCTTGGTTTTAGTCTGTTTTCTCGGTTTATGCCTATTTTGGGATATAACGGCTTTTAGTGTTGTCTAAACACTCCAAATTCATTCTGAACTCTTACAATTAGTCAAATGCATTGGTTTGTCACACATTCTGACCCTAGAAACAGTAACAAAGCTGTTTACTGCTTTGAATCAACGTTTTTTCGGTTTTAGCCTGTTTCGGGACAAAATGGGTTTAAGTGTTGTCTAACACTCCAAATTCATCCCGAACTTTTAAAATTAGTCAAATACATTGAATTTTCACACATTTTGACCCTAGAAACAGTAACAAAGCTGTTTACTGCTTCGATACAATGTTTTCTCTGTTTAGCTTGTTTCGGGACAAAATGGGTATAAGTGGTGTCTAAACACTCCAAATTCATTCCGAACTCTTACAATTAGTCAAATGCATTGGTTTGTCACACATTCTGACCCTAGAAACAGTAACAAAGCTGTTTACTGCTTTGAATCAACGTTTTCTCGGTTTTAGCCTGTTTCGGGACAAAATGGGTTTAAGTGTTGTCTAACACTCCAAATTCATCCCGAACTTTTAAAATTAGTCAAATACATTGAATTTTCACACATTTTGACCCTAGACACAGTGAAAAAGCTGTTTACTGCTTCGATACAATGTTTTCTCTGTTTAGCTTGTTTCGGGACAAAATGGGTATAAGTGGTGTCTAAACACTCCAAATTCATTCCGAACTCTTACAATTAGTCAAATGCATTGGTTTGTCACACATTCTGACCCTAGAAACAGTAACAAAGCTGTTTACTGCTTTGAATCAATGTTTTCTCGGTTTTAGCCTGTTTCGGGACAAAATGGGTTTAAGTGTTGTCTAAACACTCCAAATTCATCCCGAACTTTTACAATTAGTCAAATACATTGAATTTTCACACATTTTGACCCTAGAAACAGTAACAAAGCTGTTTACTGCTTCGATACAATGTTTTCTCTGTTTAGCTTGTTTCGGGACAAAATGGGTATAAGTGGTGTCTAAACACTCCAAATTCATTCCGAACTCTTACAATAAGTCAAATGCATTGGATTGGCACACCTTCTGACCCTAGAAACAGTAACAAAGCTGTTTACTGCTTAGAATCAATGTTTTCTCGGTTTGAGCCTGTTTCGGGACACAATGGGTAAAAGTGGTGTCTAAACACTCCAAATTCAACCCGAGCTCTTATAATTAGTCAAATGCATTGGATTGTTACATATTTTGACCCTAGAAAGAGTAACATAGCTGTTTACTACTTCGAATCAATGATTTCTCTCTGTTTTAGCCTGTTTTCTAGATTTAAGCCTGTTTTGGGATAAAACGGGTTTAAATGTTGTGTAAACACTCCAAATTCAACCCAAACTCTTATAATTAGTCAAATGCATTGGATTGTTACATATTTTGACCCTAGAAAGAGTAACAAATCTTTTTATTGCTTCGAATCATTGTTTTCTCTTGGTTTTAGTCTGTTTTCTCGGTTTATGCCTATTTTGGGATATAACGGCTTTTAGTGTTGTCTAAACACTCCAAATTCATTCCAAACTCTTACAATAAGCCAAATGCATTGGATTGGCACACCTTCTGACCCTAGAAACAGTAACAAAGCTGTTTACTGCTTAGAATCTATTGACCAAAGTTGTGTCCAAGGTGACCGTACCGTACGGACATCCGTACGGTTCTATGATAAGGTTGAGCCTCTTACCAAGCCTCTTAGTAACACAAAGAGAGGAGAAGAAGTGAAGTCCATAAAGCCCAACCTATGTTCTAAAATCTCCTATTCTAACCGTTAGGATAAGGAAGAGGAATGGAGTCACATGCGCAAGTTGACTTAGGAAGGGTCGCTATCGGTATGGGGAATGCTTCCTCTCTCTCTTAATGTCTCCATCGGTTGTTTCTATTTTGGTAAGGAGGCTGCCCTAGTTGGCTCCCCTATTTAAGATGTAGTCACATGTTGTAAGAGAGATTATTCTAGTGGAACCTAATCTTCTTCTTCTTATTCTCTTTGTTCTATCGAATCTCTCACTCAATTCTACTCTCTATTCTAGACATCTTCCGCTAATTCTAACATGGTATCAGAGCAAGGTTGTTGTTCTTGACAATCTAACTCCTCTATTCTTCAAATCTTCAATCCCTCTCACTTGATTCTTCATTCTCGCTACTCTTGTTTTCTTTATTCTCCGGGTAAACGTTTTATCCAACGGTCCATAGCATTCAAACCATGGAAAATTCTAAGCCGATTGTTACACCGATTGTTCTTAAGGGGACAAACTACTTGTTGTGGACGAGAACCACAAGAACTGCCCTTGGAGGTCGAGGCCTTTGGAGTCATGTCGAAACTGACTATGTTCCGAAGCTAAACCTAAAAGGAGAAGATGAAGGCGCTTCCGAGGTGGAAGTAGAAGAAGAGATATAGAGAAAGGCCAAGTGGTTTAAAGAAGACCAAGTTGTCCTATCAGTTCTCCAGAACTCTCTTGATACGCCAATCCTTGAAGCCTACTCTTATTGCAAGACGACCAAGGAAGTCAAGAGGGCCATCAACAGCTTGAATCAAGATGACTTGGAGTTCACCAAGCACCTTGGTAAGTTCAGGGCCCTTTGGTTGGAGCTTGAGGCCTTACGGCCAAGTTCTCTAGATCTGACGGTCCTTAATGAGAGGAAAGAGCAAGATAAGATCTTTGGTCTCCTACTCACGCTCAACCCAGCCTTTGACGATCTCATGAAGCACATTCTAAGAGGAGACAAGCTTCCCAGCTTTGAAGAAGTGTGTTCCCAAGTTAAAAAGGAACAAGGCTCACTCGATCTATTTAGCGGTAAGGGGGAGCTAGTCACGGCCAATAAGGGAGTGTACAAGCAGGAAGATAGGAAGGTCTGGGTGTGTGACCACTGCAAGAAGAAGGGTCACATGAAGGACAAATGCTGGATTCTTCAACCCCACCTTAAAGCAGCAAAGTTCAAAGCAAATCTCTCCAAGGAAGCGGTAGGTGAAAAAGGGTCGGGCCATCGAGGCAAGGAGAAGAGACGGCCATGACTGCGTCCTATGGGGAGGTGGTGAGGAAGTCTGATATAGAGGCCCTTATTCGTTCCATTTCCTCACTCAAAGAATCTGGTAACTCGTTTCTTGCTTCTAAACCAAGTAGGTCTCTTGTTGTTGACTCGGGTGCTTCTCACCACATGATTAGTAACCCTAGTCTAATGAACAACATAAAACCGTCTTTAGGGAGTGTTATTATTGCTAATGGAGAACAAATACCTGTGAAAGGAATAGAGGACTTGAAACTGTTTGATAAAGACTCAAAAGCTTTCTTTATGCCTACCTTCACTTCTAATCTTTTATCGGTTAAGAGGGCCACTAATGATTTGAATTGCTATCTTTGGTCCTAATAGTGTTCATTTTCAGGATATTGAGACTGGAAAAGTTCTTGGAGAAGGACAAGGGAGTGGAGATCTCTATGTCCTAGAGAAAACTTCACCAAACTTATCTACATCTATTAAATCTTGTTTTGATGTTAATTCGAATATGGTGTGGCATGCTAGGCTAGGTCATCTACATTCTCGTGCTCTTGGTTTAATGTTTCCTAGTGTTTCTTTTGATAACTCAAGTTGTGAGTCTTGTATCCTTGGAAAACATTGCAAGTCTATTTTTCCAAAGTCAACTACTATTTATGAGCATTGCTTTGATTTAGTTCATTCGGATGTGTGGACATCACCATGCCTATCTAGGGATAATAACAAGTATTTTGTGACATTTATTGATGAAAAATCGAAATATACTTGGGTCACATTATTACCATCTAAAGATAGGGTGTTTGATGCCTTTGTTAATTTTCAAAATTATGTTACTAATCACTTCAATGCTAAAATTAAGGTACTAAGGTCGGATAATGGTGCGGAATACACAAGTCACAAGTTCAAAGAACATCTATCTAGGCATGGTATTCTCCAACAAACTAGTTGTCCCTATACGCCTCAACAAAACGGTGTGGCCGAGAGGAAGAACCGACACCTCATGGAAGTTGCACGATCAATGATGTTCCATTCACATGTTACAAAGAGATATTGGGGGGCTGCTGTGATGACTACATGTTACTTGATCAACCGGATACCAACAAAATTTCTAAATGACTTGTCACCATTCGAGGTATTAAACAAATTTAAACCATCTCTCGATCACTTACGCGTTTTTGGTTGTGTTTGTTTTGTGTTAGTGCCTGGAGAACAGCGGAGTAAACTGGATGCGACAAGCACAAAGTGTATGTTCATCGGTTATTCCACGACTCAAAAGGGGTACAAGTGCTATGACCTAGCCACAAGTCGGTTATATGTCTCTCGAGATGTTCGGTTCATGGAGAATGTTGGCTACTTCGATAACAAGGACTGGAACAGCCTTAAGGACCTCTCACATTCACCAAATGACCGGGCCTCCAGCTTAAAGTTTCTTCTAGATCATCTTGGTCAACCATCTCCACCGACAGGCCCTATCCAGTCCGAGCCCCATCCGACACCTACTGAAGGTAGGCAGGATCATGCTACTGTCCCAGAGGATGTCTCCCTTTCAGACCACATTATTCCTGATCCGAGCCCACCCGTAGCCGGTGGCCATGGTGCTCCTATACCGCCTACCGCAGAACCCTTGGCTGGTACCGAGGATCACTCGGATGGGGCCACTACGGACGGAGGCAGTATTGGTTCACCTGGCGTCGTGCTGCCTACGCAACCGGCCCTACGAAGGAGTGACCGTTTTAAATCTCACCCTTCCACCTGGAATAATAAGCGCGTCTACTACAACAGCAAGGCCGTCGCCCATCCTATCCAGGCCGTCTGTTCACTTGAGCTGCTCCCAAGTGATCACCAAGCTTTCTTTGGCCAAGTTGATGCTCACTGGGTACCTCAAACCTATGATGAGGCTAAGAATCATAAGGAATGGTTAGAGGCTGTCGAAGACGAAACTGGTGCCATGATCCGGAACCACACGTGGGACAAAGCCGACCTTCCCAAAGGCAAAAAGGCTGTGAGCTCCAAATGGGTTTTCACCATCAAGTTTCTAAGCACTGGCGCCATTGAACGACAGAAAGCTTGGCCGGTCGCACGTGGCTTCACCCAAACGTATGGTGCCGACTACACGGACACTTTTGCACCAGTGGCCAAACTCCATACGGTTCGGGTCGTGCTTTCCCTTGCGGTCAACCTCTCATGGGATTTATGGCAGATGGATGTCAAGAACGCGTTTCTTCAAGGCGAATTAGATGAAGAAGTTTATATGACGCCTCCTCCGGGCCTTGAAGACTTGGTCGCTCCTGGGAAAGTCTTACGGCTTCGTAAGGCCATCTATGGCCTCAAACAGTCCCCGCGTGCCTGATATCACAAACTAAGCTCCACCCTCAAGACTCAAGGTTTTCGACGATCGGAGGCCGATCACACTCTTTTTACACTTCAAACCTCTCTTGGCCTTGTGGTGGTGCTTATCTATGTCGACGACATCATTGAGACTGGCGATGATAAGGCTGGTATTGAAGACACCAAACATTCCCTCAAATCTGCCTTTGATATTAAGGACCTAGGGGAACTCAAATACTTCCTTGGCATTGAAATATGTCGATCTCCGGAGGGGCTCTTCCTTTCTCAACGCAAGTATACTCTTGATTTATTGGCTGAAATGGGCAAGCTTGGCGTGTCTCCGGCTCCTACACCACTTGATGAGGACTACCAGCTCAAGCGAAAGGGGGAGAGCATTCGGGCGAAAGAAGGCCGACCGAGGGAACCCATAGACGAGCCGTTCCCGGACGTCACGCGTTATCGCCAGCTTGTAGGTAAGCTGATATATCTTACCATCACACGACCTGACATATGTTATGCTGTGAATCAGGTTAGTCAACACATGAAGGCTCCAACCAAGTATCAATGGAGCATGGTCGAGAGGATTCTCAGCTATCTCAAGGGCAGTCCGGGTCAAGGCATCTGGATGGGCAAGAATGATAACACTGAGATAGTGGGCTACTGTGATGCGGACTACAATGGAGATACCTTGGATAGGAGGTCAACCACTAGATACTGCACTTTCATTGGTGGAAATCTAGTTACATGGAAGTCAAAGAAGCAAAAGGTGGTATCTTGTTCAAGCGCTGAGGCCGAGTATCGAGCGATGAGGAAGCTAACAAACGAGTTGACTTGGTTAAAGGAGCTGCTCAAGGATCTTGTTATTGACTCAAAGCAGCCGATCACTATGCATTGTGACAATGAGGCTGCAATTCACATAGCCACCAATTCTGTTTTCCATGAGAGAACCAAGCACATTGAAAGCGATTGCCACAAGGTTCGGGAGAAGATTGAAGAAGGTGTGGTATTACCGTGTCATACTCGGAGTCAAGATCAGCTGGCGGACATATTCACCAAGTCCGCAAGTCCTAAGGTGTGTGACTATATTCATAACAAACTTGGGCTTGTAGACATCACAAGGCCTTGATCGACTTCTCTAATCCATGGACAGCACACTCTTTTTCCCTTGACTTAGTTTTGTCCCATGAGGTTTTCTAAGTCAAGGTTTTTAATAAGATGCTGCTTCACGGGTTCCAAGCTTAGTGACACAAAGAGAGGAGAAGAAGTGATGTCCATAAAGCCCAACCTATGTTCTAGAATCTCCTATTCTAACCGTTAGGATAAAGAAGAGGAATGGAGTCACATGCGCAAGTTGACTTAGGAAGGGTCGCTATCGGTATGGGGAATGCTTCCTCTCTCTCTTAATGTCTCCATCGGTTGTTTCTTTTTTGGTAAGGAGGCTGACCTAGTGGAACATAATCTTCTACTTCTTATTCTCTTTGTTCTATCGAATCTCTCACTCAATTCTACTCTCTATTCTAGACTTCTTCCGCTAATTCTAACAGAATCAATGTTTTCTCGGTTTTAGCCTGTTTTGGGACAAAATGGGTTAAAGTGGTGTCTAAACACACCAAATTCAACTCGAGCTCTTATAATTAGTCAAATGCATTGGATTGTTACAGATTTTGACCTTAGAAAGAGTAACATAGCTGTTTACTACTTCGAATCAATGTTTTCTCTCGGTTTTAGCCTGTTTTCTCGGTTGATGCCTATTTTAGGATATAACGGGTTTAAGTGTTTTCTAAACACTCCAAATTCATCCCGAACTCTTACAATTAGTCAAATGCATTGGTTTGTCACACATTCTAACCCCATAAACAGTAACAAAGCTTTTTACTACTTTGAATCAATGTTTTCTCGGTTTTAGCCTGTTTCGGGACAAAATGGGTATAATTGGTGTCTAAACACTCCAAATTCAACCCAAACTTTTATAATTAGTCTAATGCATTGGATTGTTACATATTTTGACCCTAGAAAGAGTAACAAAGCTGTTTACTGCTTCAAATCAATGTTTTCTCTCGGTTTTAGCCTGTTTTCTCGGTTTATGCATATTTTGGGATATAACGGCTTTTAGTGTTGTCTAAACACTCCAAATTCATCCCGAACTCTTACAATTAGTCAAATGCATTAGTTTGTCACACATTGTGACCCTAGAAACAGTAACAAAGCTGTTTACTGCTTTGAATCAATGTTTTCTCGGTTTTAGCCTGTTTCGGGACAAAATGGGTTTAAGTGTTGTCTAAACACTCCAAATTCATCCCGAACTTTTACAATTAGCCAAATGCATAGAACTTTCACACATTTTGACCCTAGAAACGGTAACAAAGCTGTTTACTGCTTCGATACAATGTTTTCTCAGTTTAGCTTGTTTCGGGACAAAATGGGTATAAGTGGTGTCTAAACACTCCAAATTCATTCCGAACTCTTACAATAAGTCAAATGCATTGTATTGGCACACCTTCTGACCCTAGAAACAGTAACAAAGCTGTTTACTGCTTAGAAACAATGTTTTCTCAGTTTTAGCCTGTTTCAGACAAAATGGGTAAAAGTGGTGTCTAAACACTCCAAATTCAACCCGAGCTCTTATAATTAGTCAAATGCGTTGGATTGCTACATATTTTGACCCTAGAAATAGTAACATAGCTGTTTACTACTTCGAATCAATGTTTTCTCTCGGTTTTAGCCTGTTTTCTCGGTTTATGCCTATTTTAGGATATAACGGGTTAAAGTGTTGTCTAAACACTCCAAATTCATCCCGAACTCTTACAATTAGCCAAATGCATTGGTTTGTCACACATTCTAACCCTAGAAACAGTAACAAAGCTTTTTAGTACTTTGAATCAATGTTTTCTCGGTTTTAGCCTGTTTCGGGACAAAATGGGTATAATTGGTGTCTAAACACTCCAAATTCAACCCACACTCTTATAATTAGTCAAATGCATTGGATTGTTACATATTTTGACCCTAGAAAGAGTAACAAATCTTTTTATTGCTTCGAATCAATGTTTTCTCTCGGTTTTAGCCTGTTTTCTTGGTTTATGCCTATTTTGGGATATAACGGCTTTTTGTGTTGTCTAAACACTCCAAATTCATCCCGAACTCTTAGTAATAGTCAAATGTATTGGTTTGTCAAACATTCTGACCCTAGAAACAGTAACATAGCTGTTTACTGCTTTGAATCAATGTTTTCTCGGTTTAGCCTGTTTCGGGACAAAATGGATATAAGTGGTGTCTAAACACTCCAAATTCTTTCCGAACTCTTACAATAAGTCAAATGCATTGGATTGGCACACCTTCTGACCCTAGAAACAGTAACAAAGCTGTTTACTGCTTAGAAACAATGTTTTCTCAGTTTTAGCCTGTTTTAGACAAAATGGATAAAAGTGGTGTCTAAACACTCCAAATTCAACCCAAGCTCTTATAATTAGTCAAATGCATTGGATTGCTACATATTTTGACCCTATAAATAGTAACATAGCTGTTTACTACTTCGAATCAATGTTTTCTCTCGGTTTTAGCCTGTTTTCTCGGTTTACTACTTCGATACAATGTTTTCTCGGTTTAGCCTGTTTCGGGACAAAATGGGTATAAGTGGTGTCTAAACACTCCAAATTCATTCCGAACTCTTACAATAAGTCAAATGCATTGGATTGGCACACATTCTGACCCTAGAAACAGTAACAAAGCTGTTTACTGCTTAGAATCAATGTTTTCTCGGTTTGAGCCTGTTTCGGGACAAAATAGGTAAAAATGGTGTCTAAACACTGTTAGACTTTCGCTTGGCCTGGTAGCCATCTTCAAGTGGTGTAGAGGCCGGTTTTACACCAAGTTTGCATGTCTCACTTAAAAGATCAAGAGCGTATTTTCTTTGAGACAGAAATAATCCCTCCGAGGAGCGATATATTTTAATGCCAAGAAAATATTTCAGCTCACCAAGGTCTTTAATATCAAATTGAGAATGAAGAAAGGCTTTAGTTTCCTTAATACCGTCCTTATCATCACCGAAGACAATAATATCATCAACATAGATAAGGACCACCACGAGACCACCGGTGGTGCGGCGAGAGAAGAGAGTATGATCAGCTTCAGAGCGACGAAAACCATTACTCCGAAGATTGGAGCTGAGCTTGTGATACCAGGCATGTGGAGACTGTTTCAGGCCATAGATGGCCTTGCGTAGACAGAGAACCTTGCCGGGAGCGACTATGTCTTCTAGGCCAGGAGGTGGACGCATGTACACTTCATCCTCAAGCTCCCCCTGAAGAAAGGCGTTCTTGACATCCATTTTGCCAAAGATCCCAAGACAAATTGGTGGCCAAAGAGAGGACAACTCGAACAGTGTGAAGTTTGGCGACCGGAGCAAAGGTGTCCGTGTAGTCAGTGCCATACGTTTGAGTGAACCCCCAAGCCACCAGGCAAGCTTTGTGACCCTCAATATCACCGTTACTCAAAAATTTGATAGTAAAGACCCATTTAGAACTGACAGCCTTCTTTCCTTTAGGTAGGTCCGCTTCGTCCCACTTATGGTTCCGGACCATAGCGCCAGTTTCATCCGCCACAGCATCAACCCACACTTGGTGTTCTTTTGCTTCATCGTACGTCTGAGGAATGAAATGGTCGTCAAGTTTGCCTAGGAAGGCCGCATGATCAGGAGGGAACAGGGCAAGTGAACAAACAACCTGAATTGGATGAGCGACCGCTTGATTGTTGAAGTAGACACGCTTATTTTTCCAAGTTGATGGGTGAAACTTGAGGCGTTCACTTCTCCGAGGCAAAGATGTTGGTTGTGGATCAGTGATTGTGGCCTCATGGTCGTTTGTTGGGGCCAGCTCATATTCTGGTGTCGTGGTGGGTACATCGGTTATTGGTACAGGTTCAGATGCAAAGATGTCCTCCATTGGTTGAGATGGAACATCCTCATGAACATCAATGTTCCCTGGTTGGGATTCACTAGGAGCCAATGAAGAGTCTGGGGAGAACTGCGTCGGATCAGGAGGTGTAGTTAGACCTAGGTGATTGAGAAGAAAGCGTAAGTTGGTGGCCCGGTCCGAAGGCGAGTGAGATAGGTCCTTCAAGCTTTCCCAATCTTTCTTTTCATAGTAACCTTGACCTTCAAGGAACTTCATGTTAGAATTTGGAGAGAATGAGCTGCAAGATACACTCTACTCCAATATAAACTCACAAGAACACTTAAAGCGGAATTTGTGTGTTCATGTGTAAAGCCTTTAAGATACAACTAAATAAGAGTGTTCTTGAGGTAAAGAAGGAGTTATACACGCCAATATAAGCTGTGTATACTAAAGAATAAGTATGAGAGGCAACAGCTCTCTCACACCAAAGATAACCCAAATAACCCTTTAGAATAGTTTAGAGAATAGTGAAGAGTATAGAATGAAAGAGAGGTAGAGACCAAGCATTGCCAAAGCTTGGTCTCTCCATGAGAGTATAGAGACTATAATCTACCCATTTAAATGTATAAGAAACGATTTTGGTAAGGGGAAAACCCCCCATTGGAGAGCTTGATTTTATTAGTGATATGTGTTACATATTTATACAAGGAGAGAATGGGTTATGTGTCTCCCTTCTAAACCTAATTACAACAGCCACATATACATACACATATACACAATTGGGTGTGTAGAAAGTGACATGAAGAGAGAGGAGAGCTGGTCCCAAGCATGTAGATAGTGACAGCTCCAAAGTGAACTCTTAAGCCAACATGTGACTCTCCCACTTGTTCCTTCTTTCTCTAATAGCAACTTGTGATATTTGAATGTTGTTGGACGCCCAAGAGTGATAGGGACACCTTATAAACGGATATTTAGGTCACATGTGACTCCTTGCAACTTGCATTGACTCCAAACTCACATGGGACCACCTTTTGCCGCCCAAACTCTATTTGAATCCTAGGGCCTTCTTCACTCCATTCATTGGCCCTAGGTTTGTACATATTTATCAACATATCTTGACCCTACATTTGCACATTTGTTTCTTGATGGAGAGTGGCGAGTGAACTCCTGGGTGTGTGACTTCTTCATCTGGTTCAATCAAGCTTAAGTGTGGCGAGTCACACACCCAGGAGTTCACTCGCCACTCTCCATCAAGCTTAAGTGTAGAGAGATGGAAATTTTCTGATTTTTCCAATAGCTTTTGTTGTGGTTGATACAGAAAATGATGAATCATGGGAATGGTTTTTCAAGCAACTCAGTTGTATTATACCAGATGACGGAGGCCTTGCCATTATATCCGACAGACACAAATCAATTGGGAAAGCAATAAAAACAGTTTATCCGAAGGCTAGCCGTGGAATATGCACTTACCACCTGTACAAGAATATATTAGTCCGTTTTAGAGGCCAAGAAGCATTTGGTTTAGTAAAGAAGGCAGCTGATGCTTTCAGGCTAGTCGATTTCCACACCACTTTTAATCAGATTGAAGCGTTGAACCCTGCTCTCCATGATTACCTTGAAAGAGGTGATGTACGCCAGTGGACACGGGTACACTTCCCTGGCGATAGGTACAATTTGCTCACAAGCAACATTGCAGAATCAATGAATAAGGTGATGTCACATGCCAGAGGATTTCCTATTGTGGAACTGTTAGAAACAATTAGGTCTATGATGACTAGATGGTTTTCAGACCGAAGGAATGATGCACTTAAAATGAATACATCCCTAACACGTGGAGTAGAGAAAATTCTACAGGTTATCTTTCTCATCTTATTTATTTACTATTTGGTTGTGCACGTTTGTATACTTACCTAATTTCTATTTAATTGTCATGCAGAGTCGAGTTGACTATGCTAAATTGCTCAATGTTCAAGATATAGATGCACATCAAATACAAGTGACAAGTGCATCGTCTCTCCATGTTGTTAATGTAAAAGACAAAAAATGCACGTGTTGTAGGTTTGACTTGGAGAAATTGCCATGTGCACATGCAATTGCAGCAGCTGAGCATCGCAAAGTTTCTCGCATTTCAATGTCACACCCTTATTTTTACACGAACTACTTGTACAGTTCCTATGAAAATACCATCATGCCAAGAGATTTTGCACAATCTGTTCCTGAAGCTGTGGCGAAGGACGTTTGTTTACCACCTATACCTCGACAACAAGCAGGAAGGCCAAAGAATTCGAGGATTAAATCTGCATTGGAGATTGCTATGGAAAAGAAAAAGCCAAGAAAGCTATATACATGTGGAAATTGCAATCAAGTAGGACATAATCGCAAGACATGTACTTCATAGGAACTTTGTTTTCTTCTTGATTATTGCATGATATTTATGTTCAGACACGTTAAACTTTACGTTCGCATTATTTGTCTTTACGTTCGCATGCTATTTATGTTCAGACACGTAAATTATCTTTACGTTCGCATTATTTGTTTTTTGAACATACAGGTTGAAATTGATAACATAACACAATAACCTTTGAACATAATCAAACATAAATCCACAGCAAAAAACTAGTTCATTAGGATGAAAAAGAATAGTACATAAGATGAAAAAGACTAGTACATAAGATGAAAAAGACTAGTACATTACAATCTACTCTCCCTCATCCATAAGGTGAGGGACTTCTATGTCCCCAGCATGAAAGTAAGGATCTGGTTCTTTTGGTACGACTAACTCTCCCACTTCTTCATAAATCTCTGCAGCTAGCTTTGTCCGAAGGGATGGTATGTTTCTATCGCTTAGGCCTTCAAATGTTTTCCCAAGAGCTAAACATTCTATATACTTCAGTGCATACACTCCACAGTCTCCTGGATCTTCATTCAGTGGAACATTTCTTTTCACTCTTCTCACATCTAACATCGCAAAACTCTTCTTTCGGATATCCTCAGGAACAAAAGCACTTAACATTGCAGGAATCATTTGCCTAAAAGGCATGCAATATTTAACCATGTCTGAATCTTTCACCAATCCGGGGATGCTATCATAAACATTAATCCTCCTACTCGGCAAGTCAATATGCAAAGCCACCCAATGATCATCATTGACAAAAAGACAAGCATATAAGTGATCTACCTCAGTGAACCACTTCTTGTTTGTCGGAGAATCAGTGGGAGCTGTTCCGTTGAAATGCTCTTGATAGGTTTTCCTGAACAAGAAGTTCATAGGTTCATGTGCAAACTAATTGTAATCTTTTTCTAGCTTCGCGATAAAATATTGATCCAAGAAGGTTATGCGTTGCCTAGGGTACGAACATGGATCACGCATCAACTGTTTTCGAAACATAGCCATTGCAGGAACCATGTGCTACATTAGAATATAAACGACATTATAATCATGTAAAAAGCTAAACAAATTTTTTTTTAGAGAAAAAACAGAGAACTTTAAGAAAAAAAAAACAGAGAACTTACATAGCTTTTCAACCATCCATAGTTATAGCTTGGCCACTCAACTCTTGGAGTTATAATCTGCCAATAGAATCTCACAGAGTAACTGTCCGTTGTAAATCGTTCATCCCTGTAAAATTATAAGACAATAAAGATTAGATAATCATTCATCCCTTTAACGTCTATGAGATTTACCCAAAATTTAAAAAAAAAATAAAACAAAACTAAACAAAAGCTTACTCATCAGATCAAGGAACTCCATAAGTCGCTTGGCTTTCACATCTTCCATAGGTTTGATATGGTCGTCATCAGTAATTATGCGCTTCACTGTAGAGCTTCCAATGAAAGGAAACTTCTGCGATCCTGCCAACTATGGCACTCGTTTACCATGAGTCACCCCATCTAATTCCTGTAACTTATCCTGAAGTAGTGATAATGCAGTATCTACCACTTTACTAGCCTTCTGTTGTATAGGGTCTGACCAAGCCTCTTCAAAACTAGAAACCATTTTCTGATTTGCTGCTATGACTTTCTCAGTTACATCTTCAACCTCATCCATGTCGACATTCACTTTCTTTTTTTTTTACCAACTTTCGGAACCTTCTTCTGCTTCTCTTCCTTGGAACCATCTAAAACATCCACACTCTTCATCTTTTCAACCTTGATTGCTGATTTCACTGCTACTTTAGCCAAACTACTCTTCTCTTTTCCCTTAGTCGCATCTTTCATCTCACATAAAGAAAGATCCTCTGATTGATCGTCTTCTCTCCTTTCCTTCTTGTTTTTCACCGTGTACACTTTTCTCACAACTCGTGGGACAGGAAATTCATCATTCGTAGTTTCCTTCATCTCAACAATCCAAGACTGCGAAGAAAGGAAAAAAAACATGTCAATGCAAACGTTAAAATACTCGCACAAAGCAAAATAATTTTTTTTTTAAAAAACTTTGTAGACAATGAAAAATAACTTACAAGTGCTTTACTATGGACCTCATCATCTCCTTTATTGTCAGAAGTGGCCTCCTTTGGTTGAGCACAGGTTTTTGCCTCTTTACTTTCTTTCAAAAAAGATTCGAATTTAGTCTCCAAACAGGTCATCCTATTGCTCAGATTCTTGTCCAACTCTGTAATACTACCATTCAGTTTTTCCAACAGCTTCCAAATATCCAACAAGGTTTTCTGATCAGAACGTACATCCTGCAAGCGTTTATATACAAGTAAATCATTCAAGTCTTAACTTCCAAGGATAATAACATTTTTTCACAAATCAGAAAACTAAACAAAATCTAACCTGGATATGTTCTTTGCATAACTTCTCCTTCATGTCTGGAACTTCTGCTTGTTCATCATCATAAGAGTGAGCCTCTTTCAACTTCTTTTCCTTTTGACTACTTCTGATCTCACCATCTTTACCAGCTTCTACTTTTCGTTTATTCTTCCTCACATTCACTGTTTTGAATCCTTCCCAAGCATTGTCTCTTAGACGATTGTGAAAAATATCTTCAATCAAGTTTTCAAGGTCTGGATCCTTGTTGTCATCCGCGTCGCACCATGTAGGATACAGATCATCCTCTGAAACTGGAAGCATATGCCTAACACGGACCTACAAGAGAAAAAGCAATAAGTATTTGAACTTTAAAGGGGGGTTAAAAACTCAGATGCAACATTGACTCTTATAAACATGGTACAACAAAATATGAAACTGTTGCAATAACAAAATCTTTTAAACTAACCTGTCCATGCTCTTTCTTCTCTTTTTCAATGAATTCTTTAAAATTGATACGTTTCCTAGAAGATTGCCAGTTAAGTAGTGGAACACCAGCCGATTCTAACCTTCTCAAACCACAAGCTTCTCCTACGCCTGGAACACTCTCGTACAACCAAATCAATAACGCATGAACACATCGTTGTATCGTGTATGATGATTTGTCAAAGGCAACAGTCTTGAGAGAATTTACTAAACTAGTAAACGCCACTCTACCCCATGGATATTTCTCAAAAGCCACCGGATCCAACACTCTTTTAGCGGATGCCAAGGGGATGCTAGATCCACTATGAAGACCATGTACACAAACAGATAGTAAACATAACCTACCAACCATGGTTCTCTCCTCAGGAGACCATGTCTTGCAAAAATCAACCACCTTTAGCAGCTCATTAAACTTTGGACCTTCAGTGTTTTTTTCTAATTTCATTTTTGCCCAGAACTCATGATGATCAGCTTCGAAGTGGTCTGACACGTCAAATGGATCACAATTCAAGCCTGTTATATGTGCAAATTCATTCAAATAAAATCTGATGGGCCTATCATCAATCAACGACCAAACCTCATGGAAGTTGTTGACTCTCAGCTGATGCGTGAGCAAGTAATGAACATTCTTTGCGCACCATGTGTACGACAATTCAGTAAGCTTTAAAAAAACTCCAAGGGATGATTTCTCCAAAGATTCCCACACATCCGACCCTAATCCTTCTTTCAAGGGTCCTATTTTTGATAGAAAACAGTTGTGGTTCATGCTCCTACTCTGCAAAGGCGATTTTCCATCTACATATAGTGGAGGAGGATATTTGGAGACTTCGGAGGATGACGCCATTCCTTAAAAAAACAAAATACTACATTTATAAGTAATATAACATGGAAACACAGCATACTTATATGCAAACAATATTTAGTAACATACAAAGAAATCGGATAGATGTTGAATTCGTTAGTAGGATCACAATTTCTCATTTTAGATTAAATATTTGGTTCTATTAAACTATCCTATCACAGAAAATTGTGATCCTCTATTGCAACCTCATCTACCTAGTACTTTCTACGTTCTATTGTTTTCTAACAAAACAGTATCGCTATCAAGCCTAAAACAAAACAAAAAAATTGATTTCACACATTGTGAAAGGGAGAATAAAATTCGATCACATCACCTTTTATCACAAAAATTAACAACTAAATCCAAAGAAACTTATGCAATCCGATGTCGAATACAAGAAGTTCATTTGTTAATCCGATGATGTTGACAAACATTGAAAAACAGAATTTAACAATCGGCATGCAAATTTAAATCAGATGAATTAAGAATAAACTCACCAATTAAGAAGTTTTGGCTGGAAGAAGAACAGTAGTGGCCGGCGATGCAAACGCAGAGGCGATTAAGCTGGCAGAGAAGACAAAGATACTCGACGATTAACCCACTTGAATCGCAAACCGAGAACCTCTTCAATCGCAAACCCAGACCCACAAAGACCCACGGCGAAGGAAAGAATGAGAAGATGCAACTCTCCAACGCCGGAAAAAGAAAATTCCTCGACGGCGACAAAAACATTGTCTTACGGCGGAGAATCCAAAAATAAGAATGTCGGTTCTAAAACCCCTAACTTAGAATGAAAATAATATTAAAAAAATGGATTATGATATAATTTTATGATTTTTACTCAAATCAAAAATAATACAAATTTCCTAATTGAATGGGGTAAGGTTTTTTGGACTTTTAACACAATATTTGTGTCAATCTAGTTCTCTAACTCATTTGGGGTTTAAACCAGTAATTTTTGGGCAAATTTGTTTCAAACTGAGTAATTTTTACTAATTTTAATATGAAAAAAACTGAAATTATTAAGATTCACCAAACTGTCTCAGCATCGATTATGTGAACTTTGTGTTCTCTACGCTATTCCAAGTGTTTTTTTCTCCCCGCTTAATCTCTGCATTATGCGCTAAGATTTTCTCGTTCGTCTAAAAACATTGGATTTTTTATGCATATGATTTGGCAGGATTAGAAAACACCAAAAAAAATGAACAAAATATACATATCCAAAGAAAATCATTAACCACATAAAACATGCAAAATTATTTATGTCCTAAATACATAAAACATGTGATCATATGAATGACTAATGAGACTTTTTGTTTTTACACATACATGACAAGAATCAAGGTCGGCCCAATTTTATTGGATGCCTAAAACAAAAATAGTTTTACTCACCATTAAACATAAAAAGAAGTTATATCAAACACGTATTTGCCAAGTTCAAACTCGGAAAATTTTGGAAATAAATGAAAGTGTTGACCACTGCACCACAAAAACTTTTCAAAAATGATCTTGTAAGTTCCATTATATTAGTTGCTGTCTAAAGCTTTTGCTTTACCAATGTTAGCTACGGGACGGGCCAAAGAAAAATGTATGATTTGCATCCACATTTACATTCTTTTATAAAAGTCTAAACCTCAAAACGTTTTGGATTTAATTTACAGTTAAAAATATTTTTTAATTAATCATAAATAATATTATTTTAGAGTTTATTATTTATATATGTACTATCTAACCATCCATATCCAGTCCCTTTAAAGTTTCACCGTTGACCTGGAAGTCCAAATTTGAACTTGAAGTTGAACTCGAAATCGAACTTGAGCTCGAACTAGAGTTAGAACTCTTCTTCATGTGATAGCCATTTCCGGTTGAAATCTCGATTGAAAATTGTTTCTCACTTTCTGTTGCAACTTTCACAAATTGAGACATAACTTGTTCCCATTTCAACAATATCTCCTTGATTGCTTCTTGTTGTGATAGTGTGAGCGTGAACAAACCACCGCTCGTAGTTTGTTTTTCAGATATGGCTTTGGTCATAACTGATTGTAAGATGTTTAGAGTCTTCATCACTT